>NC_056739.1:733603122-733903122 GCF_019279795.1 Protopterus annectens
CCACTCAACCATATCCGATAAGGCATAACAATGTACCCAACACTCTAGTCATAGGTAACTCTATAGTCAAGCACACTGATGTTCCACTCACCAGGCTAAACAAGGAGAAAGTTTCTGTCAGCTGCCTGTTAGGTGCCAGGGTCCACCACATAATGCATGCACTCAGGTCACTCCACGACAAGTGCAAATATGACTCTGTCATTGTCCATGTTGGTGTGAATGACCTGAGATGTACCTCCCTGGACTACATGAAAATAGACATGGAGGAGCTTTCCGATCTTGTAGCCCAGGCAGGTATGACCCTAGCCCTGAGTAGCATCCTGCCATCACCCAGAATGATACCACAGTACAAGGACAAAATGATTGACTTCAACAATTGGCTAAGCTTCTGCTGTCATTCTAAGGGGATCCAGTATCTGTCTGCCTGGGGTGACATGATCGACAGACCACGATGCTTTGCTAGAGATGGCCTGCACCTGTCACTCTTGGGATTCTGGATACTGGCTAAGGTTCTTGCCACCCCTATAGTGCCTTTTTTAGGTTCATAGGTAAGTACTAGGCTATCTGCTCAAGGGCATCTGTAAGCCTAGCCAGAATGTGTTGGCTTTTGCTGCTCCCTTAGATTAGTTCCCTCTGCCTCTGTCCAGCACAGCCATTAGTTTCTTGTGCCTCTGTCCAGCACAGCCACTGCAGTGATCCCCAGGGTAAATTTTCTGTTTCCCATCCACTCATCAAGGTTTCTCTTGAAGAGTGAGGGGCTCTGCCTAATGTAGATTGGAATCCTGTTCCAAAGCATGGGGAGTCTCTGGGACAGGAATCTATCTCTCCAGCAAGTCCTATTTATTGTTATGGTGAGGTTTAGATCCCTAGAGCGTGTGGCTCTCGGGGATTTGTTTTTTTTTTTTTAGATGGAGCATGTCCATCAATTCTGGGTTGGACATGGCTTTGTATATCAGACAGAGATCACCTCTGAGTAGGCGGTATGCAACCGTGTACAGCTGGAGTTCCTTCCGTTGTACAGAAGGCTTTCTACATGGCCCACCTCATAAGTAAGGATATTTCATTCAAGAAAAAGGAGGTCATAACACCCCTGTACTCCTCCCTTATCAGACCCATTATCGAGTACAATGTCCCCTTTGGCATGTACCTTGCCAAGCACATGCAGCAGCTGGACAGACCACAGAGGTTCCTTACCAGGAAAATCTGGAGTCTCAAACACCTATCCTATAGATAGGCTAAAAGCCCTGTCCCTCTACTCAGTCTTGTACAGACTGCTCAGAGGTGACCTGTGTCTAGCATACAAGGTCATCTGAGACCCAGCCTTAATGTATTTGCTGCATATCTGTAAGTCAAACTCCACTCATGCAACCCACACACAATACCTTAACCTGGCCTGTGACATTAATAGAACTTGTTGGTGGGATATATTTGTGTCCCAAAGACTCCCCCATCTGTGGCATAGACTCCCTCTTCATGTCAAGCAGAATACCTCTCTAGCCCTCTTTAAGAGGAACCTGGATGACTGGATGGGAAACAGAAAATACACCCCTAGCATTCCACCTGTGTCCCTGCTGGACAGGGGAAACAGGTGCTGACTTTGAGGAAACATGGGTGAAATTATTGGCTAGGCTTAGCCAATAACCTAGCATCACCCTATGAATCTATGAACCTATGAAATCCTCCTTCAGTTTCTTCTGAAGTAAATAATAAATGTACATTATTATTTTCATCAAAAGCACTGATTTTAAACAGAATTTACTTATATACCTGAAAAAGTGGCAGTCAGGAGTGAAGGGGAAGCAGATTTGAAATGGCAGGCTGACAACTAGAGGAGCATGTAGTGCAGAACGTACTTTGAGTTCAATGAAAGGTCAGCGGGCAGGGCTGAAAGTAGTCAAACAAAATGAAGTGAAATTTGGTATCAAAAAAACAAAAGAAAGTGAACTACTGCAACAAGGAAGTAAAAGGGTACAAAAATGGAGGAAAAGATTCAAGCTTAATTGAACATACACATGCATTTTGGTTAATTCAGGGAGGTCTGAATCAGAATAAAGGAGCGCAGCAAGAATGTTTGAGAAAAGCTATAAATGTGAAAATAAATTTGTGTTTAGTAGAATGGCAGATTTTAGTTAAATTTCTGAAAAGGTGGACCAACAAGGTATAAAGCAGTGGTTTAATCCAGGGAGTTGTTAGCTGAGAACATTCTGACTGGTTTAACCTAGGGAGTGGTAAATGGAAGAAACACTCACTGGTTGAAATTAGAAAGTAGTTAGTGGAGAAGGTTCTGACTAGCTTAAATTAGATAGAGATCTGTGGATAAAACATTGACTAGTGCTATTTTAGGAAGTTGTTAATGGAGGAAGTGTCTTCTAGTTTGATCTAGGGGTGGTTAATAGAGGAAGTGCTGATACTCTATGCAGTGGCTAATGGTGGAAGTGCTGACTAGTTTTATCTAGGGAGTGATTAGTAGAGGAAGTGCTGTTAATCTAGGTAGTGGTTAGTGGAGTAAGTGCTGATAACCTAGGGAGTGGTTAGTGGAGTAAGTGCTGAAAACCTAGGTAAAGGTTAGTGGAAGAAGAGCTGATAACCAAGGAAGTGGTTAGTGGAGGAAGTGCTGATAATCTTGGGAGTGGGTAGTGGAGGAAGTGCTGTTACTCTAGGATTGATTAGTGGAGGAAGTACTGATAACCTAGGGAGTGGTTAGTGCAGACGTGCTGATAACCTAGGAAGTCGTTAATGATGGAAGTGCTAGCTAGTTTAATCTAGGGAGTGATTAGTGGAGGAAGTGCCGATAACCTAGGGAGTGGTTAGTGGAGGAAGTGTTGATAACCTAGGGAATGGTTAGTGGAGGAAGTGCTGTTAATCTAGGTAGTGGTTAGTGGAGGAAGTGCTGATTATCTAGAGAGTGGTTAGTGCAGAAGCGCTGATAACCTAGGGCGTGGTTAATGCAGGAAGGCTTGATAACCTGGGGAGTGGTTAGTGGAGGAAGTGCTGATAACCTAGGGAGTGGTTCAAACAGAAATGCTGATAACCTAGGGAGTGATTAATAGATGAAGGGCTGATAACCTAAGAAGTGGTTAGTAGAGGAAGTGCTGATAACCTAGAGTATGGTTAGTGGAGAAGTGCTGACAATCTAAGAAGTGGTTAATTGGGGGAGTGCTGATAATCTAGGGAGTGGTTAGTGGAGGAAGTGCTTATTAATTTAACAGCAAAACAGGAATGCTCAGTGAATAAAGACAAATGGGCCAAATCAGAACAGCACAAAAAAGTTAATGCAAGTCACCAGGTCAGGAGAAGTTGCTGAATAAAGTTTTAATGGATGCACTCTTTATCGCAACTAAACACTGCTCATACGCCAAAACCCTCTCAACAACAGCATCATACTCACTTTGCTTAAGATTAAATTGTTGGTATGATGTGATGCTAGCTTAGATGATCTGCATGTTTTTTCAGGGTAGCTCTCACAGGTTCAAAGAAATCATTCATTAGGTTCATATATTCCTTTCCAATCTTAAAATTTAGCAGCTGCCATTTGTGTAAGAATTCTGGGTACAGGGTGTCATATGTAGCCATTTCTAAAATCCTTAGTCCTTGAGGAGCAATATTTAAATTAGGATAGGCATTGAAACTAAGGCACTGCCATTGAAAGTGCTTAAATTGCTTATTAATTTAACCTAGAGAGAGGGTAAAAGAGAAAGTGCTGACTGATTTACCCTAAATAGTAGTTAGTGGTTGATAGAGGAAGTGCTGGCTGGTTTAACCTACAGAGTAGTTAGTGGAGGAAGTAATGACTGCTTTAACCTAGGGAGTGGCTAGTGGAGGAGATGCTAAAGGCAAGTCCTTCAGGTATTGTCCAGAATTGGTCAGGACTTATGATTTAAACTGTAGATCAGCATGCTGCTCTGACATCCCAATATACAGACCATCAGTTCCAAATCCCCAATTCTGCGCCTAGGCCCTCCCATAAGTAAGACTGATGTTAGAGAAGCAGCAAGGCAAGCCACACATCAGCAAAATTTTCTCCAGTTTGTTTCTTCCTTCTGGTCACTGCCTTGGCACATTTTTCTTTTATTTCATTTTTGGACTGCAATTTTATGTAGGTCAGCTCATTCCACTGTATAAGTCAATTTAGCTCTTCAAGTCATGGCACAAATTTGTATCTTTGAGCAGTAAACAAACAAGCAAGCACTGTGAGTCATATTAAGTGACTATTCATATGTACACACAGACAAATATTTTAGTGACCACATTGAGCGTGTGTGTGTGTGTGTGTGTGTGTGTGTGTGTGTGTGTGTGTGTGAGTGAGAGAGAGAGACAGAGAGAAAGAGAGAGAGAGAGAGAGAGAAACCTCTCAACTGTCTCTGACATTTGCAAAATGTCCCTGATATTACCTCATATTTTTTGTCCTGTCCATGTAAATGCTGATTTTCTGCTAAATCAGTCAGTAATACCAAACATGCTTCTTATTGTTCAGAAAATGCATGTTCATGCAAAACCTGTTGTTCTATTAACCTTTTAAGTAAATTAGAGCAAAACTTGTTCTTGATTTTGGACCTGTGTGTGTGTGTGTGTGTGTGTGTGTGTGTGTGTGTGTGTGTGTGTGTGTGTGTGTGTGTGATTCATGTTTGTACTTCTTAGTGAATTTTACACTTAAAAAGTCTCCTTATCTCATATATTGAATACTGATAAAACTATGAAAACTGAACAAATATAAAGGCAATTTTGTAATTTGTTGGCGGTAGCGTTGTTACCTCACAGCAAGAGGTTCTCCCATTCGATTCTTGGCTTGGCTTGGCTTGGGAGTGCCTTCTGTGTGGAGTCTGCATATCCTCCCCATGGCTGGGTAGCGTCCGAAAGACATGCATGCGGAAATGGGCATGCCTTCGTTGAAGGTTGGGCGTCGAGCTGGCACCTCAGCGTTTTGTAAAAATCTACTGCCAATCATTAGCGGACCGGAGTTCCGCTGTGGCGATCCCTTACCGGGAAAAGCTGAAAGACAAACAACAACATGTAAGTCTGTTAAAGGAGAGGCAGACTTTTTTTTTTATTCTGGGTCATCATTGCAGACATGCCTGTTTAGCATCAAGCCATCCCCACTCAGACTTAGGTCATTCATCCTTCCATATGAGAGACTATTTCCAATATCCTAAGGAGATAAGCTGTGCTACTGGCATCTATAGGAGCTGCTTGACCCATTAACAGCATCCCAGCAACTGAAAGCATTTTATGGGAGAGACAAATGACTTTAAATTGCCTGTTAACTTTTATAGTGGCTGAAACACACCTCAAAATATAAATTACAATTTTGTCACATTACCAACTGCTCACTCCATTGCTATTTACATGTTCTGCATCTGGCTGGTTTTAGCTGTGCATTTATTATGAAATTAAGCAGAAGTCCAAGAATTAATTAATTAAGGAGACTCAGCATCATGTATGTGGTTTTGATGTAAAAATACACATTTTCCTTTTTACGTATACCCACTTCGTAGAAAAAGTGACTCTCTTTCTGCAGAATGTACATATAGCACATAGTATGACATAAGAAAACCAACTTCTTGACAATCAGACTAAAACACACTGCATTTATTTTAGGGCTGCAGTTTAGACAGAAATGCATGTTAAGCAGCCATTTATTCCATTTTTTATTTCCCTGGTCAGTGGCAGTATTGGTTACAGATGTGCTTTTATTATTAAATAAAACAAAGCTCAAAGAAGTACAGGTATCGGGGTAGTATTTGTCACCAGTAATCTATCCATCCATCCATCCATCCATCCATCCATCCATCCATCCATCCGCAATCCCTTTTTCCCATCTTTGCACATAAGAGTTGGGGTGTCATTACAACAGTGACAATCATCTAGAGCAAAGGTTCACACCATCAGGTGGCTAGCCTTGCCACAGTTGTTCTTCCATACTACACACTCATATGCAAACTCACACCTACAGCCTATTTAGAGTGTCCAGTCCACCTACTGCATGTCTTTGGAATGTGGGTGGAAATCGGAGAACCCGGAGGAAACTCACAGGAACACAGGAGGACATAAAGGCACCCCAGCGGGGATCACTAACTGGGAAAAGGGATAACATACAAAGTTGCCATGCTAGAGGGAAGAAACACAATGAAAGGTGAGAAAATACTCCATCCTGAGCAGACAGACTGATGTGCTGACCAAATGAAGTCAGTTTCGGCAGTACATGTCTGTGATCAAGTGGAGAAAGAACTATTTTTATATACATACATACATACATTGTATTCAAACTCTTTGAACTGTTTTCCTCAAATTGCTTGGGAGGACTGTACTGGCAAACCAGTTTTACAGGAATGGCGCTGAACAAGAAAATTAAGGTGGTCCGAATGTGACTTTAGAAAGTGGGTTCTCCTTGGGTACTACTTACATCAGCTGAAAGTATACAGGCAAGCTATTCAATAAATGAGTTTATAATATGTATAAAAGAAGAAGAAAAACTAAGCAGAGTGCCACCTTACCATATTTAAATACTTTTTTCTCCAGCTTAGGTAGCTTTCTTAAACTTAACTTTGGAACTTGGGTTGATAATTCCCTTGTCTTTGATAATCTCATAATGGCATTAGTCAAGAAGACATTTTACTTAGTGCAGCTAATTACCAAGGGAATATCATCCAGATCTATGGAGTTAATTGTCCCTTTATAGTCAGCATTAATTAAACCAGTTATTGAGTGTAATGCCCCCTTTGAGAAGTACCTCTCTAGACATATAAAACAACTAGAAAGACCTCAGATGTTCCTAATTAAAAAGATCACTAGTCTAAAAAACCCAAGCTACCAGAAAAGACTGGAAACACTGTCCCTTTATTCAATATCTTGCTGACTCCTGAAGGAGGATCTATTTATTCAATAGCTTACTGACTCTTGGAGGAGGATCTATGCTTTTCCTTCTATGCCATAGGGACCCCAGTGGTCCTGAAGCTCTTGTATCTCCACAAATTGGCTTCTTATTTAAATGTCGTCACCTGAAATGCCAAATGCCAACAAGTGGGGGAAAAAAAAGAGAAACTACAGGAGAAAAGCAAATCTCAAACATTGCTCTTTTCCTTTAAACTTCTTTTTTGCAGAGGGGCAAGCCCCCACTCTCTCCAAACTTATATACACCAACTCCGAGATCACCATACATCAGAGAAAAGGAAATATTCAGGGAAATGGCCATCTCGGACTTGATATTTCTAAGTCCATTTTTTCATCCATTCAGTCTCTGTGTTTTGGGACTCATTCCAGCAAGTCTCAAAATTTCAAATTGTTACCCCACAAATCAAATAGTCCCACATATACCATAACCAGTTACATAAATCTCCATCAGCAGACAGATAAAACATGGTGAACAGATAGGTTCATCATGCAATGTCATACACACACCTCTGGTGCAGATTTTTCCTGCAAAGTAGGCAGTGTGATACATTATTTTCCTTCATTTGAGACCTGGATGATTCATAAATTCTCCCATGTCCTGATCAGCCTAGCTTTGCACAAGAGATTGGGTGTGGTCAAATAATAGCACTGGTGAGGAGTAAACAGCCACAAGTGTCAGCTGCCTTAAATTTCCTATAGCTATTACAGGTTATTGTTAACAAAAAGAAAATTGCATGAATTAAAATATGCTTCTTTTCCAGACATGTAAGATTAAAGTAAGCCATTGTATCATACCTTTTTAACTCTAAACAGCAGTAATTATTCAGCTTGTTTACTTTTTATAGTAATAGCAATTACTTTAAATATTCATTTAATTAAAATTTGTTAGGTCTCCATCTGCATTAATACTTTTGGACCCAGACAGAATGTGTGTGTGTGTGTGTGTGTGTGTGTGTGTGTGTGTGTGTGTGTGTGTGTGTGTGTGTGTGTGTGTGTGTGTGTGTGTGTGTGTGTAGGCATGTTGGGCTTCATTCTGATTCTTTATTGCAGCTGTTATGACTTGTACTGTGATAATGGAGAAAGGTTGTGGGGCTACTGTAGCATATTCTGTCCCTGAACATGAGCTGCTTTTGGTTTCTCTTGAAATGTGATAAATTATTTATTTTATTTTATTTGTTTTTTCCATTTCATTATTGAAAAAGTCCAAATTGGTAGGAAAAAAAACATTCAGAAGAGGGCCAGGAAGAAAATCTCCACAAACAGAAGGAGTAATAAAGCAAAACAAAACAGAATTATATAGATAAACAAATGCAATCCATAATGTACTACTTATGGCAGGTAACAGAACAATACAATCATCTTATGCCATTCACAAATAGAATTCAGAATGTCTTCAAATTTCAGCATTGAATTAGTACAGAATTCAGAGTTTCTTCAGCTTTCAGTATTGAATTAGTATAGAATTCAGTTTCTTCAGATTTCAGTCTTGAATTAGTAGTGGTGTATGAGCATTTGGAAATCTAAGCTTGCCATGAAGATGAGAACAGGCTGAGTTAAGAAAGCATTTTGTTTTATACAGCAAAGCGGAATGATAAATGGTGACAGTGCTTCTGTGCCTTAAGTGAAGTTAAAACACACTTTATTTATATCACATTGAGAGAGGAAAGGAAGGAGAAAAGAGAACAGTGATAGTTCACGGGAAAGCTAAGAGATGTGTCTCAGTTTGCCTGAAAAGCAGTGAAGGTAAGGTGGCGCTTAGCCTGCAGAATGGAAACAGCACAGCTAGGAGTCCATTAGGTACTTTTTTAGTTGTGATATGAAGGATTTTAGATTGTCCATTTGTATGAGAGAAAGGAGATAGATAACATCACAATTTGCCATAAACATGTAACCCCATCTCTGTGATACTGAGGAACAGAGTCATAGCTATGACCCAGACAACATAATATCAGCTAGCAACTCATTGCTGAAGGAGCCAGGGAGGTAGAGAGGGACAGGAAAGAGCAGCATTACTGGCTCAGCAGTTCTGGGAAGGAGGAGTTTCTGACTGTGATAAAGATGTATTCCTGGCAATGATGATGTGCCATTACCAGGGGACAGATTGCTCCTAAACTATGGAATTTGAAGGATTCAGAGTAAATTGAAGTTACATACGATGATGTGCATGGTGTCACTATTTCTGCAAAGTGAGGGTTTAGCAAAAAAATCCCTTGATCTTCAATACCAGTATATGTAATGCTACAGGCTTCATTCCGCTTGCCCTCCAAAACCTGTCACTGGTGAGGTCCCAGCCCCAGGGGGATGGTACTGAGTATGCTTAAGGTAAAATGGTGCAGTCAAGCAGCTGATGGTCAGTTACAGGGCAAGCAAATGAAAAAAAAAAGATTTTCCATATACCATGTGATGGAGATGTGTGTCAGAACTTGAGATGGGAGGTTTGGGAGTGTTTTTGTTAATGCATTTTAACTATTCAGATCCTCCTGTATTCTTTCAGATTAGGAATGCTATGTCAAAATACCTGTTTTCCCATTTAGTTCTATATTGCACTAAGTGTGTGTCAACTGCATGGCAATGAGACAGGAGTGTGTTGCAAATGGCTAGGCTGTGCTTCTCCTCTAGTTGTTTTTCTTTCAGCTTTTCCCGGTTAGGGGTCGCCACAGTGGAACTCCGGTCCGCTAATGATTGGTAGTCGATTTTTATGGTGCCGAGGTGCCAGCCCAACACCCAACCTTCAATGAAGGCACACCCATTCACACATGTCTTTCAAACGCCACTCAACCACAGGGAGGACATGCAGACTCCACAAAGAAGGTGTTCCAGCCGAAAATCGAATGGGAGAACCTCTTGCTGTGAGATGACAATGCTACCGCTGCACCACCGCAGCTGTGCTTCTCCTCTAGTCAGTTACATTAAAAGATTCCTGTTAAGATGAAGTACCTTTTATACTTGTGGAAAAGAAACAGAGCAATATTACAGTTCTGACAGCAGAATATACTGAATGATTTTCAGTTTCCACACCTTGAGATATTGAATAATTTGAGGGTGCAATGTTGTGCAACACATATATACATGCTGTATAAACAGGTATGTTGGTGCAGAACCTGTCTTTGGTGTATCTTTTCATGACTGAGTGAAAATGTTGGTGCAGCATATTAAAAATTACAAACTTTTTCACTGAGATCGAGGTACAGTGGGGATCAAAGAACATCCTCTTTCACCACTGTACTGCGATTTTCAAGTTGGTTTGTATAATTAGCAGGCAGAGTGGGGGTGCAAGAGGACTTGGCTGACCAGAAAAAATACTTTTTTTAACTTTTTTTTTACCCTTTGTGGATCAATATTTGTCTTGGCCAATCATTAAGTGTCAATCATTGCTGGTTTGATGCTATATGTTTTTGACGGAAGGATATCCACAGCAATTTTATTTATTTATTTACATTTGATAACTGGGTAGTGTCCGAATGGGCAAAAAAAGCCCGTTTTCAGCGGAGACCCAGGAAGAAAAGCTCCCAATTAAAGTTACAATAATTCAAGTAATATTGCATGATACAGTATATAAGGTTACTAAAAAAAGTAAAACATAATCCATAGTTACTAAGAAAAAGTAAAACATAATCCATAGTATAATAAAGACAAGAACAAAGATCAACATGTACACATAAGTACAATAGAGATAAAAAGAACTTAGCATATAAATCAAAATTTGAAGTTAATACATTTTTTTTGTTTTTTAAGTAATGTATGCATGATGGAAGAGTAATACTGCTGACAGCAAAAAAAAGAGAGAGAGACAACAGTAAGAGCAGTCAAGAGCATAGTAGGGAATTAGCTTAGCCAGAGGATGTGCAGGAGCACAGCCAGTGATTTGAGAAATATTTTGTTAGGAGCTGCTTGAAATTATGAGTATCAGGAATTGAGAGCAGGTGCTGAGGAAGGGAATTCCAACATATGGCTATGATGTGGCAGTATAAAGAATCACCATGAAAGTTGCGGGTTTTGGTAACTTTGAACAAGATTTTATCAGCTGACCTGACTGAGGTAAGATTAGTATAGGGTTGAATGAAGTCAGATTTATCAACAGTAGCTTTACACTCTGAGGTGTGGTTTTTTGCTTTCTGTGCTGCAAGGAAAAAGTTTTGGTTTGAAGCAGTAACATTTATGCTACTGGAAACCTTACCTACTAATTCAACCCCACTCTCACATCAGTTCCTTATTATTCCCAGTTCAGTCCTCCTCCCCTCCCCTCCTCCATTCCTCCCTGCATTCTTGCAGCTCTGTCAAAATGCTTTTACACTCAGTTCTAGATTAATTTCCCAAATTACTCCTACATGCTATTATAATGGAGAAAGTTCCAGCACAATGTTTAAGTCATCTCTTCCTTTTTAAAAATGGTCTCCCGTGTTGGTGATAACCAGGTCAAGGATGTTGCTTCCTCTAGTGGGGGTCAGAATGAGCTGGTCCAGGGCATTGGAACTGATAAATTCCAGGAAGTGTTGGGTCTGTACATTGCTACTAGAATAGTTTTCCCAGTTGTTGGAAGGGTAGTTGAAGTCACCCAGTATGAGAGTATTGGCCTGGACCTTAATAGATTCCAGGGTGATTAGGAAGTTGGAGTGAGAGTCTAGGGACATGGTTGGGGTTCTGTAGCAGGCTATGACTTGTATCCCCATCTTACCCAGTGTTAGTTGTACCTGAAGTATCTCGGATGCATTATGCTGGGCTACAAGTCTAGAGGTGTGTGTATATCCTTTCTGAATATGGAGATACCACCACCTTTGGACCTTCCAGCCGTATTCTGGGGCCGAAAGGTATGGAACGAGTTGTAGCCTGGGAGTGCTGGGGTGCTTTCTGCCTCTTTAAATCAGGTCTCTGTTACAGCACAAATATTGATATTCTCCATTTTGAGGAGAGCTTCGAACGAGTGCATCTTGAGATTTAGACTTCTAGCATTGAGCAGCATGACCCTCAGACTGCATTTGTTTGTAGCTGTTATGGTGGAATTTTGGTTTTTGGAACATTGCCTATAAAAGGCACTATAAGAGTGGCAAGAGCCTTAGCCAGTCGCTGGAATCCTAGGGGTGACAGATGCATGCCATCTCTTGCAAAGTATCAAGGTCTGTCGATCATGTCGTCCCAGGCAGACAGATACTGGATCCCCTTAGAATGACACCAGAAACTTAGCCAATTGTTGAAGTAAATCATTTTCTGCTCATACTGTGGTATCATTCTGGGTGACGGCAGAATACTGCTCAGGGCTAGGGCCATACCTGCCTGGGCCACATAATCCAAGAGTTCCATCACATTTCTTTTCATGTGGTCCAGGGAGGTATGGCTCAGGTCATTCACACCCACATGGACAATGACTGAGTCATATTTGTACTTGTGGAGTGACCTGAGTGCATGTGATATGTGGTGGATCCTGGAACCTGATAGGCAACTGTCACCTTCTCCTTGTTCAACCTAGTGAGTGGGACATCAGTGTGCCTCACAATTGAGTCTCCTATGATTAGTACATTGGGTAAAGTGTTCTGCCTAAAGGGCTTAGGTTGAGCTATGTGTTCTGAGGTTGGTATTGTGTTGTGGGGGCCGAGTGCATTTCTGTCTTAGGGGTCTCTGTTGTTTGGGTAAATTTTTATTGGTAGCCTCCACAAAGGTGGGTGTATGGTTTGTGTTTCTATGTGTGAGTTTTGATGGTTGATGTTTTGGAGGGCTGTGTGTTCCATGTAGTGAGTTGCAAGTGTTGACCTTCTCCCCTTGACCAGCTAGTCCTATTATTAATTTTAGACATCACATACATTCTTTTACTATTTTATATCTTATAGTATGCTCTAGTGAATATGATATCCTGTTTATAGAAGAGATGTTTTGAAAGATAACTGTATATGCAAGTCCTCACAAACAAATATTTTTTTAGAGAAGTTCATTTGTACTTTGAAATATCATACGTTTGACATAATATCCAAGCATGTACAGTCTTGTAGTCAGAACAGAGTTTAAATAGTTAGTCACATCATCAATAACATATAATACCATATTAGTAATATGCATGATTGTTATAAACAATGTTATATGCATTGTTTTTTTACCTGTGTTAATCTCTTTTTTTTTTCTCAGAACTGAATGAAATAATTGAATTTATTATAATACTGTATAGGCTCTTATAAATAAAATAGAACCAAATGACTACAAGATCTGCTATACTTTACAGTTTATACGTTTTATAGCAAGCAAATGAATGCTTACAATCTAAATACTATGTATATACCAACTCCTTCAAACTCCATTTAATTTCATTAAATATTTTTATTTATTTATCATTTGTTGACCGGGAAATAAAAATAGTTGACAAGCCTATATCAAAATTCAAAGTAATAAATTAAAAGCCATTAAGGCACCTGGACATGATAGTGTAATACCTAAACTATACAAATGCTGATTAATGATGCTTTGAGTATTTTACTACAGGTATTTTCAACAGTTACAGGACTTACAAATGTGCCACCATCCTGGGAATGCACCCTAATATCCCCAATTTTAAAATATGACAAGGACTCAACACAATGTTCTTCATATGGACCAATTTCATTATTAAATATAGATTGTAAAATATTCATGGCAATTTATGCCTCTAAAATAAAAGAGTTTCTTCCAATATAGATAAACAATGATCACACTGGGTTTATAATGAACAAGAACAGCTATGATAACATCAACAGATGGCTATCAATAATTGATTATGTTAATAATGCTAAAAAAAAGAACTAACTTTGGTTAGTCTGGATATCAATAGTGAATTTGACTCAGTTATTGTGAGTATTTACTATTAATACTGGAGAAGTGTAATTTTTCAAACAATTTGTTACAATTAATCAAACTTCTCTATGAAATCACCTTTGCATGCATTAAGCTAGGCTCATATACTTCCCAATCAATCATGATCACTAAAGGTACTAAACAGGGTTATTCCTTGCCCCCATTACTTTTTGCTCCAGTTATGGAACCTTTAGCAAACTATAAGTTCAAATAAAAACATCAAAGGCATACTAATAAATAATGATTTAATCCCCAAAACACAATTATTTGCAGATGACATCCTACTAACTTTGACTGACTATAGTTCTTCTATTATTGCAGTACTCCAAGCAACAGAAATATTTCAGAAGAAATTAGGATTCAGTTTTAATGAGAATAAGATTAAAATACTACCTGCTAATTATATCATTAATAAAACAGATAAGAAATTACATAAATATATTGTGAAAGATGGTAAAATCACTTACTTAGGGATAAACTTGTCTGATAATATTAAATATATAATAACCCTTAATCATAATAACAACTTAAATTCCATAAAACAAACTCTTAATACATGTAAAAAAATTCACTATGGAAGAGAGACTCTCCTTAATTAAAATGATTATCATTCCTAAAATTTTCTATATTATACAATCTTTATCCCTCCCACCCCCCCCCCAAAAAAAAAATAAAAGAATATAATTATCTGTTTCTAAGATTTTTATGGTTTCCTAATAAGCCTAGATTGGCTTTAAACTTTCACATTAGAAATTGGACATCAGGTGGTATTGGTCTTCCAGATTTAGAATTATATTCCTTATCCTCAAGTGTTAAGAGAATGATGTATTGGTTAAATAACAATTATAGCATTAATTAGAAAGATATCCAGGGAGGTATTAGTTGTAGATCCAATAATTTAACAAAATCAAATCATACTAAAATAGCTACTAATACATGTCATTGATTAGTAAAAGACTATTTTACAGAAAACAAAAACAAACCAGTTAACTCATTATATTAATGGAATAATAACCTCCTTTAAAAGTTTTCATTTTCAGGAACCCTGAAGATAAAGCATGGATTATCTTTATTATTTCCAATTGCTTATACTCAAATACTATTAATACATTTAATTGTACAATAATTACTACATTTAAAGACAAAACTCTGCTATACTGGTATTAATTACTAGACAATGGGAAGTTACAAAATGTCGACTATATCATTAATAAGTTTCAGTTAAGCAAAGATGTGGTTAGAAATTCAAAACTGTAGACAATTAGTTGAACATAAGATTAACTTAATGCAACCAATAGTTAGAAATTCTTTCTCTATATTAATTGATTTTCTCATTATTCTAATGCACCAGAATATAATTTGAAAGGGACTTCTATCTAAAATATATAAGGTACTTAAGAAATCAATGATATGTTACATTGAAAGCTATTGGGACTGTTTTAGACTTGGGGATAATAACTTCTCAAGTGAAGATGATAAAAAACTAATACTCAAATCTTCAAAACAAACTTCACAAAGGTGGAGGATAGTCTCTTGGAAGTTCTTACACAGAACCTTTATCACACCTCATAAAGTTGAATTGATGTATAATAATGACATAGGATGCTGGAGATGTAAATTAGGTGTTAAAGCTGACTGGCAGCATATGTTTTAAACTTAAAACATATTGGGATAATATGAATTATTTCTTACAATCTGTTTTAATGATAAATTTATGCTGATTAAATCTCTTATTTTATTTAATACTCCTATTCCCACTTATGTCACGAAAATAAAATACCCTCTTTTATGGAGTATTTTAACATTAGCAAGAAAAGTCATCACCAAGAACTGGAAGGATCAGATTACTCCTACTGTGAAGGAATTTGTATACTTGGCAACTGAATTTTGTCATATTGAACTTATCACAATCAAGACAAGTACATCTAGAATCACCTCCTCATATACTATTTGGTTAAAATTCAAAGAACTGCTAGATAAAAAGTCTTTAATAATTAACTAACAATTACTCTTAGCACATTTATTTTTCTGTTTAAAAACCTAGGTTTTATAGTAGACACCATTGTATATAGTTATTTTAGCTGTTTATTATTGTTCTTTTAGATATCTATATTTGTTTTATAATATTTCTATTATCATATATTAATGTTTTGTTGTTCAAATTTTCAATAAATCAATTGAGAAAAAAGAATTAGAAGACAGAGAATGTAGGGAAAACCTGAGATTTTCTGATGTACCAGAGAAGATGGAAGGAACAGACTATATTAATTTTATGAAAGCAGAAATAAGCAGCTGGACTGGTATTCCACAGCAAGAGTTGTTAATTGAAAGGGTACATCTTGCGTATCCTCCAAACATGGCTATGAGAAAGCAACCCAGACATTTAATAGTAAAGTTGCAATCCTACCAGCAGAAGGAGTTGATTCTGACAAAACTGTGGCAGAAGGACAAAGTCTTAACAGTGGGAGATAGTAGAGTGTTTGTGGAGAATGATTACTCACTGTATACCAGGCAGAAGAGGAATACATTTATTCCACTATTCAGGGAAAGTTGAGAAGCAGAAGTGAGATTCAAATTCTGTACCCAGCTATCTTCAAAATAGTCTTTCCTGGAGGGGCAAAATCATTTTTTGATGCAGTACACGCTAAGGATGAAATACAAAATTTGTCCGATGTCCAATAAAAAGTGAGCTGTGAAACAGAAGGAGATTCTGCTTCTTGTCCTTCTGGTAATAAAGTCCACAGAGAATCTGTGCCAGTGAAACCTTTTCCAATCTTTCAATGGAAAATGCTTTAGAGAAGGAAAAAGCACAAGTGTTGACTAGAAGAACTGACAGTACATTGTAAATGAAGCAGACACAGGATTTGGGGAGATGAAAATAAACAGGGATAAAACCAATAACTTACAAATTAACAAATGTGGGATTACAAAGCAATAATTATATTTTTGAAACATGACAGAGCAAGAAAATCTGGAAATATTGGATTTTGGACTATGTTAAACTTGTAGGGGACTCTAAAGCACATGCCCTACTTCATGTCATTAATGTTTGGAAAAATACTTAGGAGAGGGGAACAGGACGGAGAAAGTTAAGTGTAAGTCAAAAAAAAATTTTACTAGTAATATTTTTATAGTGCATGATTTTCTTTGTATGCTACAAAGTAAAGTTTTCTCAATTATTTTTAAGTGTAATAGGGATACTAATGTAAATAGGTGCTCCTGTTTTTGTTTTGTTTTTTATTCTCCCTTTCTCCTTGCTCAATTTTAAGAAGTGTAGGCATTGCAATGTAAAAAAAAGAAGAAAAGTCTGGTCAACAGAGCATGACAAAAGAAAAATTGATGTACTTTTTTCATTCTTACATGGGGGAATGACTGGATTAAGGCCCTTAGCTTGATATAATAACACATTTTAAGAGAAAGCAAGTAAATGAAAAAGAACATTGAATATTATAAAGCTTTTTTCTAGCAAACAAATGCATGCTTAATAGCAACCCTATATCTGGTCCTCGTGTCTCCATGGAGACAATCTGATAAAGAGAAATGGCTAGGAGATAATGTTATTTGAAAGCTTTCAAGTATTTTCCCAGATGAGAGAGCTACAAAGATAAGACAATTCCAGACAGGACAGCACTTAGTAGATGCATAGGCTATGTATGCCATGTGTCTTAGCATAAATAAACTTTCTTTTGGGTTAACTTAAGTCTGTAAGTGTGGCTGTCAGTTTGGGACACTTGCTCCTATTAGGAGGGTAAAACTTCAATATTTGAAGATGTACATAGTTTTGAGTGTTAGCATTTAGTTAATAAATTCTAGGAGGTATTGGGGTATGTTTTTGAGGGCTTTCCAGTAAAACAAAAGCTTTGTAAGATGTGATATAGGTTCAAAGTGATATGACAAGAAACAACTGTATAAAAGATCAACCTGCCAAATAGTATATGCATGTAACACAAAAGCTGGAACTAGACATTTAGCAAAAAAACTGTTACACATAAAGGGTGGGGAATAATAACGTTTTAACACAATGATGCCTTCTGTAATCTCTCTAAATGTCAACAGTCTCACAGATAAAGACAAAAAAGAAAGTGTAGTGAACTATATTAAAATGTAGAGTGTAAATAGCTATGCTACAGGAGACACATTTTGGAAGAACTGAACTAGTATATTTGATAAAGAAAGGTTTTCAGGATGGTTATTCAGCAGAATACCTAGGATAGATGAAAACAGCAGTAATAATATTAATTGTAAGAGAAGCTCCAAAAGTGGTAGAAGAGGATAAAAAGATAATGTTAAATTTGTAGTACAAAGGGCATACTGGCAAGGGAGGAGGATTACACTGGCAGATATTTATATTCCACCTAAAAAAGCTATAACAGAGTTTAAGAAAATTCTGGGAGAAATAATCAGCTTTCAGCAAGGAATATTATTTATAAACTGAAACTTTGTTAAACTGGATTTGTGGTGGGAGGCAGAAGGGAGCTATAACAAAGGTGGGTAGAGTTTTAAAGAAATTTATGAAAATATTTGGCATAGAAGATGTGAATTCAGTGCTAGGAGTTTGAAGTGAATTTACATATTATTCCCCAGGATACAAAAAGTGGGCAAGGCTAGACAGAATGTACATTTCACAGTAACGTGTGCATTTAATTCAAAGTCTTGATATGCACCCAATAACTATTTCAGATCATGCACTAATAATAACTAAAATAAAAACACATGGTAATAAAATAAAAATAAGACACTGGGAATTTCATACCTATCTGTTGAAAAGATAGGAATTTAAGGAATGGGTAGTGGAAACTTTTCAGGGGCTTTTAGAGAAGATAGAAATTTCTTCTAAATATATACGTAGCTAGTGGGTTAAAATTAAAGTAGAGTTTAAAAATAGGGTGGAAATAAAAGAAAGGGAGATATGGTTAAGAAGTAACAATAATTATTTAGAGGAACTGATAAATGTTAAAGCACTGCAGAACAAGAAGAGGAGTATCTGCAGAATGTTAAACATAAAATAAGGGATTACCTCAATAATATGCATGAGTTTAGAAAGAGTGCTGTTACGCAACTGTTTTTTGATAATAACTCCCTACAGCACAAAACCTTTTAGCACAATTTCTCAAGCAACAGAAAGTAAAAAGGGCTGTTGCCAAGCTTAGGGAGCCTATAACAAGGAAGATAACAAGACATCTTGTAGAGGTATTAGAAATATTTCAGAAATTCTATGAAAGTCTGTATAAAGCAGAGAAATATGGAAATCAAGAAAAGGTATAATTTGAAATGTTTATGGAAGAATTAAATATGCCAAGGTAGAAGTAAATGAAGCTCAGATACTAACAGGATAGGAGGAGCGGAGATAAAAGTGGTGATGTATAACCAATCAACAGGAAAGTTCCTGTGGAAGTTTGGAAGCTAAGGGGGAAAAAATATATGGAAGGTTTGTTTAACAGGATTTTAACAGGTGGAGAAGTACCAACATCCTAGAAGAAAGTGGTGGTAGCTGTAATACCTAAAAAGGGTAAAGACCCATCACATTAAGCTTCATACAGCCCCATTTCAATACTAAACTAAGATTATAAATTATTTATGTTTATAATTGCTAACAGAATGGCAAAAGTGATGTCAATATTGATAGATATGGACTGATGTGGTTTTGTAGAGGGAAGGTAAACATCTCACAACATTAACAGAACACTGATTATCCAGACAGAAGTAAAATGTAGGAAAATACTACTGTTGTTGGTCGGTGTTGATGCAAAGAAAGCATTTGGCAGAGTAACCTGGGACTTTATGAGCAGGGTAATGGAAGTATTAGCATTCCCTGATAAAATTATAAGGTTGATTAGGAGGATACATGAGGGATCAGAGGCGGAAATTAAACTAGGTGGGTTTCTCCCTGATAATCTCTGCCTGAGCAGAGGAACCAGACTGGAGTGTCCTCAGTCCCCTTTGTTATTTGCACTACATTTAGAACCATTAACAAAGAAAATAATGGACTCAGAAATTCAAATATATAATCTTTTTGAGATACAAAATTAATGAAGTTAAAACAAAGGCAATAGTGGTAAATTATGTACCCACACATTAATTGGTTCAGCAATATCCATATTTATGGGGAATATGATAAAATGAAGTACTTAGGAGTATGGATTAAAAATTATTCTGGTGTGGCATCTAAAGATATGTGGGAAGAGACTAAACAAAAGATAATACAAAAATCGAGAAACTGGAAGGAGAAATATATGGATATGGATAGTAAGATACAAGCAGTTAAAGTGTTTTTGGTCCCTTTAGTCGTATACACAGGTTAGGCATGTTTTTATCAACTAGAGGAGAAGTTGTGGATAGTAATTAATAAAAAGCTGAAGGGTTTTATCTGGGAGAGAAAGATGGCAAGAGTCAAGCAGGATACGCTGATTCTTCCAATAGAACAAGGCGGATTGGGATTACCCAATTTTAAGGGGCATTTCAGAGCTACACAGTTAAGGCTCCTATACATAGCACAAGCAAAAACCTATAATTCAAAGTGGAAAGGGATGATGATAAAATGGGGAGAAGCTCAAGAAACAAGAAGAGACTGGTTTTGGATGCAGATCTTTAAGGAGAATAACAATAATCATACAGAATATTATATTCATAAAGAAGAAGAAAATATTCTAAGAACTAAGCCAACACAGGAATGGAGAAAGGAGATTCTGCTGATAGGAATGACTGCAATTAGGGATACAGACAATAGGCAAGAGGGGGGCTGCCATTTATTGGAAAAAACTGGCAAATAAACCAAGGTATTGGGAGCAAATAACTAGAGAGGGAATGGTAACAGAATGGGAAGAGGCCAATAATTTATTTGGACTGTTATTTAGAGATTGCCTTCCCTATCTAACACTGATATCAGAGTATAGTCAAAGAGAAAGAAATGGGGGGTCCTAAATGAAAGGCCAGCACTGTAGAGTTTTTAGTACAATCTAGAATAGAAGCTGCTGTAAAAAAAAGGAATAATTAGTATACATGAAGTATTGCACAATAACTATAAGAATCAATCTGAGGAGGTTAGAAATGTTTGGGAAGAAACATTGGATAACCAATTCACAAAGAAAACATGGGGCAAAATATGTATGTCTCCCATATATGCAACAAAATTTAGAAGATTTAGGATTTTTGCTTGGAAATATTTACATGGGTATTTGTATACCCTAAGTAGACTCCAGATAATTTTTCCTCAAGTAGACAGCAAATGTTGGAGGTGTGATAGGGAAGAAAAGGTTAACTGGGAACATATTTTCTGGGACTGTAATGAGTTGGTAGACTTTAAACATTCCCTGTAGACTACTCTATCAGATATACTTGATGGCAAATTGGTGCATCTAGAGAAATGATTTTTCTAAGCTTTGATACAGAATCAGAATTGCCTAGATATATTAAGGCCTTGCTGAGTCTAATTATTGTGGCTGCCAAAAAAGAAATTACTCGAAAATGGAAATCAAAGTCTAAACCAACTGTACTAGAAGTAGTGAATATAGTAACAGAGACAAAACAACTGGAATTGGGATCTTTAGAAAAGGGTAGGAGCAAATCAGACAGAAAAAATTGGAATTGTGGGAACAATATATATAGGGAAGGAATGAGGTTTAAAAGAAGGCAGGATTTGAATGAGCTATGTAATGTTTGACTGACAAAGACTGTATAGATTCTAAGTAGTATATAATGTTTGCAGGTAAAATATGGTTTGTTTTCATTTTTAGAAATGTATGATTGTGTATGTCATAAGTGATAATTTAATAAGGATGTTTCCTGTTTCTTGTGGGGGGAGCAAACACCCAAATATAGGGACAGATTTGAAATATTCCTCTTACAAACTTAGAAAGTTGCTACAATAACAGGATTTGTGTTAGCATGCATTTTCTGAAGGATATGAAGTATGGAACTGAAATGTATATCATTATTTAGTGAAGTCAGTCATCTGTGATTTGCTAGAAAACCATAAATTTTATGGGGAACACATCAAAAATATTAGACAAAACTCTGGACATTCTTAAAAAATCTAGACAGTTAAGAGGTTTGAACATGATAAAAAAAAGACTGACAGACTCAAAGTGAAATCTTTTAATCTGGTTCTGATACAATGCCAAAATTATAATCTCTTCAACCAGTTAACTCTGGTGTACCAGAACCTTTTGAAGAATAATGCTAAGGATGTTCTGGAGTTAGTCAAGGTCTATAACAGGGCTCTTATGGCCACTGTGATTATCTTGGTCCCAAGCTGTATATGCTTGGTCTGCCACAGGCCATAAGAGCTTTGCATGGATCCTGAGCTCCACAATATGTGGAAGGCTGGATGAATGTTGGAATACACATGGTGTCAACCTAGCCAACTTGGGAATAGGCTTGTCATGTGTAATTCTTCTTCTTCTTAGCTGAAAGAAGTCAACACACTTGTCCAAGGAGAGGCTGGACTATGAAATATTTTATGCCTTGAGAATGTGATTTGGTTGTGCATTTTCTTGCTGCCGAGCCTGCCTGAGTTAGGTTGGGCTTTGATCATTTAGCAATAGCAGAGCATGTATTGTTCCCCCAGAAGTGTTCCCCTCTTTATACTGGTATAACTTCACTGTGCTCAGTTGTGAAGATTTCTTTGTGTTGGTCTCCTCAACGAGAACAGCTGTCTATGGTTTGGGTCTCTTGGTTGGGTGAGCTGGTGATTATTCAGTCTAGATGGGGTAAGCCTCTACCACATTATCTCTGCCTCCTGTATGGGATTTCTTTTTCATCCACCTTAAAGGAGACAGATTAACTCCTTCTGAAAAAGACATGTTTAGAAACTATTGATCTTGCCATTAACCAATTTCAAAATTTCCCTTTTGGGATAGTATATTTGAGAAGGTGGAAAGAACAGAGGTATAGTGAGTAGCACTGTCACCTCACAACAAGAGGCTCTCTGGTTCAGTTCTCGGATGTGGTCATGTACGTTTTCTCTTCATGCTCCAGTGTCTTCCCAAAGAAATGCAGTGGGTGAATTGGCAACACTAAATTGCCCCTAGCTGTGTATGTGTGTGTGTGTGTGTGTGTGTGTGTGTGTGTGTGTGTGTGTGTGTGTGTGTGTGTGTGTGTGTGTGTGCGTGTGTGTGTGTGTGATATGGAGGAAAGACTTGACAATCTACTTCCTTTCCCTACTTACCTGCTAAACTCCTTGGACAGTAAAGCTTTAATGGATGGATTTGAGAAGGAAGTTTCTGTATAGATGGATTTCTATTTATGAGAAAAAAAGTCAAAAGATTCACTCCAGTCTGCTTTTGTTGTATACATTGTACCACAATAGCCCTTGTTAGGGAAGTTAATGATCTTATCACAAGATACCAGTATTATTATTCAATCTTGGTCATTCAGGATCTGTCATCAGATTTTGGTCTATTAAGAGTATGGATTCTTTTAGATAGATTACATACTTACTGTGCAATTTGAGGTATGATCCTGGATTGTTTACTGCCTACCCTTCTAGGTCTTTTTAAAGAGTAGCATCTGAGACTGCTTATTCTGCTTCCTGCCTGTTACTTGTGGTGTTCTGCAAAGTTCCACTTTTGAGTCCATTACCATTCACTGTAAACATGCTTTCGACTGGAGACATTAGCAACAGAGTTTATGCCACCATGTATCTCTCCTTTTCTCAAGAGTGTATCTCTCATGTTAATAGGTTAGCCAATGACTTGGGATGCACCCATGGTTGAATGACTGTCAACCAGCTGAAACTCAATACCTTGAAGAAGGTTGACAAGGTAGCCCTTGAGGGACCCAGTTGTACCTCTCAACTGTACAAATCTTTGCAGAATGTCCAGATTTTGGCCTCAAATTTTTGGCCCATTTTTCATAAAATTGTGGCTGTCTGGCAATTTAGTGGTAAATCATTAAAGACTGAAGTTCAAAAATAATGACAGACATTTGAGTTTCAGACTTCATATCCTTCAGAAAACTAATGCTAATGCAAAAAAGTTTGTAAGAGCAATATTTAAAAATTGTCCCTGTTTGGGGCCTTTGTCCCATTTTATTTATGGCTTTGTCCAGATTTCTTGCTCTAAGAGGTTGAGAGGTATGGTCACCATCTGGTTCTGGATTGTCTTGCAATATTGCCTACTATGAAGCAAGCTGTTACTTGTGTTGAAAGCGGTAACCATTTGAAATATTGGGACCTGCTAGAGTGAGTCCCGAAATATGGAGACTGAATGGCCAAAAATCAGATGACATGTAACAAGTCTGAGATGCCATTTCTTGGAATATTCTCTTTTCTCTGAGATATGGCAATCTCGGAGTTGGTATACATAATTTCAGGGGTTGGAGGATGCAGGGTGGTCTTGCCTCCCCTGCAAAAAAAAGCTTTAACGAGAAGAGCAATTTTTGAAATTTGCTCTTCTCTTGTGTTTCCTGTCTTTTTTTTCAGGTTATCAGCATTCGGCATTTCAAGTGTTGACATTTCAGTAGGGATACACTTCTTCTTCTTCTTCTTTCGGCTTTTTCCCGGTTAGGGGTCGCCACAGCGGATCACCATGTCCGCACTTTAATTGGTAGTGAAGTTTTACAGTGGCGAGTTGCCAGCCCAGCGCCCAACCTTCCACAGAAGGCACACACACACGCACACCTAGGGCCAATTTAGAGTGTCCAATCCACCTGCAGCATGTCTTTGGGATGTGGGAGGAAACCGGAGCACCCGGAGGAAACCCACGTGACCACAGGGAGGACATGCAGACTCCGCACAGAAGGCACCCCAGCCGAGGATCGAACCGGAGAACCTCTTGCTGTGAGGCGGCAATGCTAACCACTGCACCACCGTGGCCACCCTCAGTAGGGATACACTGAGAGTGCATAAATTTGGTGCTATTCTTGACAACAGACTGACTCTAAATGTCCGAGTCTCAGCTTTAATCAAATACTCCTGTTTTTAGCTCAGGAGTATCACCCTAATTAAGTAGTTTATTCCCCCTGCAGACCTTCCTGTGGTGGTACATCCCTTCGGGTCAACCCCCCCCGGTTGGATTACTGCAATCCATTATAGCTAGGGTTCCCTGATTCTGCACTTCTCTGACTACAACTTGTCCAAATCACCACAGCTCAATTATTTATGGGATATCAATACCATCTTAGTACATTAGTTTTGTTAAAACTACAATGGCTGCCTGTTCAGCAGACGATCATGTGTAAAAGTTCTAATCGTGGCATATTTACCCCTTCGTGACTTGGACCACTCCCACAATTTAGAGATCTTCTGGACTGATACTGGCCAGCCCATGCCCTGTCCTGTAGTCAGCCTCATTGGGGTTGATGGCATTTCTGAAGGATCAACTTGTAAATTCCACCATCAGTCTCTTTTCAAGATGCTTGCCTGTGGAATATGCTACATGCTTGGCAGAGGGGATTTTCCACACTAAATGCCTTTAAAACATCCCTGAGCACACATCTGTTTGAATTCACGTACGCCTGAGACAATCTTGCTTTTTTCATAGTTTCATAGTTTAGTACTAGGCTATCTGCCCTGGGGCATTTATAAGCCTAGCCATAATGATGTGGCTTTCGCCACCCCATGTAATGGTACAAAAGTGTACAGAATAGATTTAGAATACTGTGCCTCTGTCTAGTAGTGACACAGTGAAGACCCCCTTACATAATAGAATTAGTTTACTGTGCCTCTGTCTAGTAGTGACACAGAGATGACCCCCAGGGTAAACCTACGATCTCCCATCCACTCATCAAGATTTCTCTTGAAGAGAGTCAGTGAGGGGCTCTGCCTAACATGAACTGGGATTCTGTTCCAGAGTATGGGAAGCCTCTGAGTTATGAATCTGTCCCTCCAGCATGTCCTATTCATATTTGTGCTGAGGTTTAAATCTTTAGCTCTCGTGGTTCTGATGGATTTGGATTTTTGAGGTGGAGCATGTCCATCAATTCCTGATTGGACAAGGCCTTGTCGTCAGGCACAGATCACCTCTGAGTAGGCGGTATGCTACTGAATAGAGCTGGAGTTTCTTTAGTCTGGCAGCATATGACATATGTTGGAGACCCTTGATCCTCTTGGTGAGGTACTTTTGGGGTCTCTCCAGCTGTTGCAAGTGCCGGGTGAGGTACATACCAAATGGGGCATTGTACTCAATCATGGGCCTGATAAGGGAGTAGTATAGGGGTACAATGACCTCCTTTGATCTGGATGTGAATCCCTTCATGATAAGGTGGGCAAGGTAGAAAGTCTTTCTAACCACTTTGGCAACATGGGTGTCAAATGAGAGGTCACAATCGACTTGGGTCCCTAGGTCTCTGATTACTTTTTCCGTACTCAGTGGGTTACTGTCTATGTGATAATTTGTGGGTACTTTGTTTTTCCCAAAGGGGATGACTATACATTTTTTGGCATTTAGTTTAAGGCCATGACTCCGGCACCAGTTGTCCGTTTCAGTGAGGCCTTTCTGTAGGATGTATGTGTCGGTTGGTGTATCGACTATGGCGCCTAGTTTGCAGTCATCTGCGAACTTTGTCAGCCACAACCCTCCCATGTTTGCTTTCACATCTGAGAAATAAATGCCGAACAAGAGGGGTCCCAGGACAGAGCCCTGTGGGACACCACTTGTGACTGGCTTTGAGTCTGACATGGCTCCAGTGATTTTGACTTTATGGGTTCTATCCTTTAGCCAGTTTGCAACCCATCCTGTGACATATGGATTTACATTTAAGCTGTTGAGCTTGTCTATGATGCCTGAGTGGGGTATTGTGTCGAAAGCTTTAGCCAAGTCCAGGTAGGCTGTATGGACTGCTTTGCCCTCATCAATGGCTCTAGTGACTGTTTCAAAAAAGTCAACCAGGTTCAAAAGGCAGGATCTGCCCTTTGCAAAGCCAAACTGGGTGAGATCAAGTGTCTGTAGGTCCCCAATGTCTCTGTTTATGAGTTCCATAATGATTCTTTCCATAGCTTTGCAGACCAGGCTGGTTAAGCTTATGGGGCGGTAGTTACCAGGGTCTGTAGAGGTGCCTCCTTTGTGGAGTGGGACCAATGTTGCTGTACGCCAGTGTTCAGGTACATATCCTGTAGTAAGGCTAAGGTTAAATAGCATTTATATGTGTGGGTTTAGCTCCTCTTGGAGTTCACGTACTACGCAACCAGGGATACCGTCAGGTCCCATTGATGCTGTGTTTTTAGCTTTGCTGAGGGCGGTTCTCACCTGGACATCTGAGATGACAGGGAGGTTACATTCAGCTGGGATACGTATTTCTTCTTTTGGGGGTGAGGGAGGGGAGAAATTTGCACTGAACCTGTCTGCCAGAATGTTGGCAATATCTGTGGGTTCAGTGTATTTTTTGTCATTGTGAACTAACTCTGAGCATATCTGTGGGTTTTCGCCCAGGTTTCTAACATAGCAGAAGAAGGCCTTGTGGTTATCTTTAGTGTCCATAGCGATTTTTCTCTCAAAGTTGGCCTTGGATGTTTTTATGAGAGAACGTTGCTTTCTACTAGTGCTGATCAGAGATGCCTTCTCTTTATTAAAACCTTGCACCATCTGTTTGTACTTTATTTAATTGCATACTTCTTTTATTGCCTTTCATGTGTTTACTGTTTTCCTGTACTATATGCACATTTAGTCAGAAGCACATTAATATGACAGAACTTGAACTTCCTGTGCCCTTGAACAGACAAGATAACCTGCAACCGGTGAATTTCGATCGGTGTGGTGCTGCCCTTTCTTCCTCACTTTCCCTCTCTTTTATACTCTGTTTTTTTTATCCTTCCTGTATATATTCTTTATCCTTTTAAGTCGTTACACCACCTCACTATTTTTTCTTGCACTTATATTGTCTTGTATCTTTCCTATCCTACTGGCAGTGGTTTTTCCATTCTGAGATTATCTTGATCTTGTCAAAGACTGCTGCCCTTTCTTACTAGGCTGTGCTAAAGAAGGTCAGAGATACAGCAGAGGAATGATTTGTGCATGACTTGTGAGGATAAGAATATGTGTAGTGTATAAGTAAGTAGTTGTAAGACTTACCTTATAATTTACCATCGTAAGGTGAATGCTGCATAGAAGATATACCACTTTCCATCTGTTAAACTGACCAACCATTTTCAATCACAGATATGAACATTTCACACAACTGCTACCTGCCTGAGGAAATCACACAGAACAACTACATTAAATATAAGATTAACAATGCATTATATATCTTATCATAAAAAAAAAACAAGAATAGGGGTTGTTAATAAATTTATATAAAATCTACAGCAGCAATTCAACAAATGCAATATTCTGTTGTTAGAGCTGTAGAACATATATCACAGTAATATTTTTATTCTGTTACAGGAACATGTACATGATATCTCCCTGCAACAATGTTTATAGAATTACCAGTACTTACTTATGTAATATGCATATTAGATTTGTGACTGATTGCTAAAGTGATGCTTAACGTATTTATTTATGTTGTTCAGTTGTGCTCTGTTCTGTGTTACTGTAAATGCTGCATTTTTAATCACAGTACTCTTGGGTGGGTGAGTTGGAGGTCACAAAATTCACAGGTCTTAATGTGAAGTGGTTTCAATGTGTTGTTTCTGTACTGCTTTGAACTTTGTTAGTCTGTGTATTTATTTGGTTGTTGTTGGTATAAAGGATCAGAGTTTGGGGGCAAGAACAGAGATGATCATACCCTTTGCAGCTGTTAGCATTAAAGACTGTGCAGAGTGTAGGGTATAGTCTCCTCAGTACTTATCTGATATAAAGGCATTCTAATACCACACCAAAATGAGATGACAGTGTAAGTGTCCTGACATCAGAACTGATCCTCGGCCTGCCAACCAACACTAAAAGACTGCGGAAGGTCATAGCACACACACACACACACACACACACACACACACACACACACACACACACACACACACACACACACACACACACACACACACACACACACACACACACACACACACACCACTGCTTGCATGGGGCTAGGAATAAATAGTTCTGTACCAGCTGCTATGTCACAGAAGACAGTAATATAGCCAAACGTTATGGGCAGCACCTGCTCCTATTTTCACAGGATGGCAGTCCTGTTCAGTGTGCAAGAAAAACATGAGGAATAGTAAATGCTATGATATTTTAGAAGGAAAATGGTTTCTAGATTTAAATACTGCAAAACTGATAACTTTAATGGATTACTGCCTATTTATTTTAAATCTGTTAACCATGGTGCTAGACTAAATCAGAAGGACCCACTTTAGCCACTGCCCAGACACAATGACAGCCATATATAACAGTACATACAAAATGATTTACCAGAGTTTAATTTGGTATCCTAATAACCATCTTCTTGATGTCCAGTTTCCTGACCACACTGTTCCACAGCCTACTTTACTATCATGTAAGAATGACTGTTTCTGAACGCAATATTGGATGGGAGCTCTGAAAACTGCTACCACTATGTGGAAGCTTTGTCCTCATACTCTCATTACCAAATATATTAACTCTAACTATACTCAGTAAAGAGAACATTAATTTCTCTTTACTCCAATTTAATGCAACTATTGAGTGAGTATATTTAGTAATCATAGGCATGCAGGTAAAGATGTCACACTGAGGTATACATTGGAGCACAGCTCTGTTGTAAAAGCATCACCTCTTTCTTTGTTGGTAATACTTTAGTATCCCAATGATAAAATGGCAGTGAGACAATGTAGGTAGGAGAATAAGCATTGATAATTTAGTCATTGAGATAAAGCAGAGCCACATAGCACCATATCCAACTTCAAATACACCAAACTATAGACCTTAACAGCAGTGGACACTACTAAATGCTGCATAGTCTAGAGGCTGACCTATAATAGTATATACAGAACTTCCAATGATTTGGGATACATCCTGTTTCTGTGACATAAAGGGAAAAAGCCTTCACTGTTATCCAGCTCTGGTGCTAAAACAGCAGGGTAGGGAGGATGGGAGTGAATGACAGATGCTGATTTGCCCCTTTTGGAGGGTACGATTGGTGGCTGTGGTTGACCAGTTACCACCATGATGTGGATATGGAAAAGGAAAAAAAAAAAAAAAAAAAAAGAATGAGAAATACATTCTATATGTAAATACTGTCATCTGACATCTAGTGCAATTGCACTATATTAAGTATAAGAATTATACTTCAATGATATATTTTAAACAACAGGAGGTGGGAAAAAGAACTGAACATTATCCTTTCTCTTGGGTAAGAAATAACCTTCGTATTAAATTCATTAATGTTGACATACTTTCTGATATCAGAGGCTACATTATCCCACCTTTTTTATCCAAGGACTGAAAAGCTAGGATCACTGGATCCAAGAGTATTAGGTAAAGAATGTACTCTACAGGAACACAATCAGGAAGAGTAGATGTTTCTGGAGACCACTCCCAATGCTTATAGATAAGTTGCGGGGGCAGGCCAAGTTTTAGGATCTTGGAAATCAGAGTTAAGTGAAGAAGACGGGAATATTCTAGCAATGGAAACCATTTAGTTCTATACGGGATGGCAGAATCTTGCTTATACTTGGGAGAGAGGAAAACAAATCCACTCAGACTCTAAAGGTTGTGGATTTTAAGATTTTTAGAGGAAACACTAACAGTTAAAGGAATATCATATTTTGGCTGGATTTGAAGAATACCTCTTCCACTGACTGCCTTTGTATCACTGGAAAGATACATAGACAGTTAATGGCAGCCAACTAATTTTGAGTCTTAGCTGCTCGTGGTGATAAATTCCAAGACACTTGAAGGACAAATAGAAATGAAGTGTAGTTCTATAACAGTGAGCAATAACTTTAACACTTGTATTGAATTGTCACTTAAAACACTGGTAAACATACATTTATATAAAAAAAATGTTAACGTTCACAATTGCAAACATGATACACCACATATATTCTTTTATACAATTATCATCAATACAATGCTAAATAAATTGATTAATTCCTGCTTTCCCTTAAACCTCACTCCTCCTCCAGGACATTATTCTGCATGTATTGTTCCCACAATTCACATTTATCTATGTAATTTTCCCCTACTCTTTTCTAAAGATCCCACTTCCAGTTCTTTTCTCTCTGTTTCAATCAGTGAGCAATAATTTTGATAATAAAATAGCAAGTTATGTGTGCTGTTTCATACTGTGGACTGTCCTGCAAAGCTGTAGATTTCTTTAGGAAGCTTCCCACTTGTACCTGTAAAAAACTGTCAGACCTACTTAGAATGTTTGCCTTCCAATCTCATATGAATAAGGTACACAGTAGGTTTGTGTGTGGTAGTCTGGTGCTATGTGGCAGAAGTGGTATCCTTCATGCCATACCTAACAATGAGCTCCTTTATATGCAGTTATGGTTAGACACCACTCTGAAGTAAATGCTCCCACAGTAATTTTAGAAGAGCGGAAGACGAATTTGTGGCTAAATCAGTCCCATGCATTGCTGACTAAAGATTTCCAGTGTATAAAGTTGGACCCTGCAATGCCAACACATACAGATCCCCAAAGGTAAACACACTGCACATTGGAATGACAATGACAGGTGGTTTAAATTCCATCTTCATGTTGTACTGCTAGTTATTTAGTCTCAGTGGTGATTTGTGGAGAGTTAAAGCCAATTGATTCCTGCTCTGGCCATCTGCAAGTCTACATGATTGTTTCCTGCCAAAATATATACCTACATATGTTGTTGTTGTTGTTGTGTCTTTCGGCTTTTCCCAGTTAAGGTCGCCACAGTGGAACTAACATGGTCAAATGTTACTTTAGATTATGGACATTAGATACAACAAATATATTTCAGTATTTTTTCCTCCAGTAATATATGTCAGACCTGCTAACTCTTCAGGATGCTATAAGGAAGTATTTGTTCATAGAAAGAGTGGTAGATAGTTCAAATAACATTCCTGAGGAGGAAGTAACATCAAAACAGTAAAGGAATTCAAGAACATATGGGGCAGCCATTAGACAGTTCTGTTGCTGGAAGGAAGCAAAACAGAAACAAGTTCTTGGTTAAATAAGATCTATAGCATATCCTGAATGCACAGTAACACTGGCAAACCAAATGGTCCATATATGTTGTCAGAGTCTGTGTTTCTGGGTTTCAGTAAAACTTGATAAAACATATCATTTCTGAACTGACTTTGGGACATGAGAACAATATTTCTGCTGAGAAGAATGATGTGAGACACATTTTTGGGGGATTCAAAGTACTCACACGTGATATAATGCTTATTGTTAGGGCAGCATAAGCACTCCTGTGATGTGATGAACATTGTTAGGATTAATTATTGAGGCTTAACTCTTTTCTTACCATCCCTAACTTTCCTCCTTCCTGTTATCACCCAGGCACACAACCCATCTTCTGGACTTACTGATGATTTAATGACTTTGGCATCCATTACTGCTGCTGTGTAACTTAACACACATTGCCTAGTGCATGAAAGGTACAGTCTAAGCTGTTTCTCTGCTGTAGTCCTTGATACACTTCAGGAGGCAGATTTGTGATAAAGATATTAACCAGTTCTGCTACAACCACCCTTCCAGTACAGTTGTTATCTCCATTGCAAACACACACACTCAGGTTCACTCACATACACTTGTACACCCACGAGCACACCCACGAGCATGCACACACAAACACACACACACACACACACACACACACACACACACACACACACACACACACACACACACACTCCATGCCTCCATACGTCTCAACTTCTTTGCTCAAGATTTCTGGACACAGCCTGTGCCACCACTATGGCATCAAGGGATAAGGTCCTAAGTACAGCCAGACAACCCAGGTTGGATTAGCATCTTGGGTGTCTGAGGTGCTATGGAGGGATGGGTATGCCCATTCCAGGAGGCAGGACATTTTCACTCCCTAAAGGGAGGCACAGTCCAGTGAGGGTAGTAGCCCTTGGATAAGGTCAGCAAATATGCGTGGGGGGGTAAGTGGGTAAGGCATAACAATAAAAAAATCCTCCCTGAATGGAATGTGAATGACTGATAACCCAATATGGTACCAAATGAATGAAGGAGAAAATACTCCAAAGCAGGCCAGAATAAGCACAGACATAAATTCCAAAGAATAAAATAACTTTATTACATTAAGTGCTTTCACCCACATACCAACAGGCTTCATCAGAATCTTATACACACATCAAACCTCCCTATTATATACTAATAGTTTCCAATAAAAATCCACATCACATGATTAAAACCATAACATACTTAAAGCAACATACACCAACGCTGAATAAAACACTATTGCTGATCCAGTTGAAACTTCAGCAATGTCATAAAGTTGCAACATAAAAACAAATTATACAAAACCAATAACTAATATCCATCATAACTTAATGCTCCAAGTTGCAGTACAGGACCAATGGAAATAGTTTCATTAGTTCCAAGATAGTTGGCAGCATTTAATAAAAGCTGCCATCTAACTTCTTTCTCCTTCAATAAAATCTTATAGTTTCTCCCTTTTGGGTTCACTTTCAAGGTATCCAAATTGGCAAATTTAAAATTTTTACATCCTGTACTAGCAGCCAAATGTCTGCATAAAGCGTTATTTGTGTTACATTTTTTTATCTGATAATTATGCTCATAAATCCTGTTTTTCAATAGCCTGTTGTTTTTTCCCACATAGAATACAGGGCACATGGTACACTTAGCAAGATATGTAACATGTTTTGTATTGCAATTGCCTCTCTTGAAGAAAATGTGTGTTTTACTTATATTATCCAGTACTATACTATCCACTTCAAGAATACCTGAACATTGATTACGGAACCCACATCTCTTAGTATATTATCAGCATATCATAGATATTATGTCTATATGAAGATTATGTATCAAACTACTTTAAAATCTATTTTTCAAATTTCTGCCTGTTTTAAACACAAAGGCAGATGTATTGCCCACAATACTAAGTACATCAGTAAAACTTTTCAGTATACTCCAGTTACTTGTGATTATTTGTTTAATATATTGCACTTCTGTACTGTATTCAAGTATACATGCCCTCTTAAAGGTGTTATTAACATCATCATGGTCAGTCAATAATCCATTTCCAAGAAGTGGTTTATATCTTATTCCCCATTGACTTTTTACATATTGAATGGTGTCACATACCAGTCTTCTGAGGTAGCCCCTCTCCATAAACATATTTCCTATAATTTCTAGCTCTTTCACCATGCCATCATACTCAGAGGTCATACGGGCTGCTCTAATGCATTGTCCCTTAACAATGCTCTTCTTATGTGTGACTGGGTGACAACTAGTGTATTGCAAATAATTATTACTATAAGTTGGTTTCTGGTATAAGGTAGACCGAAAACCCTCTTCAGTGTGGGATATGTATGTTCCCAAAAATGGAAGACGTTGTGCATTATATGTGTAGTTGAATTTCAAGAAATCACTAGTACTGTTTAAGTAATCAATGAATTCTTTAATTAAATCATCATCGCCACTCCATAAAATAAAAATATTGTCCAAAAATCGGAAGTAGCTTTTAATATTTTCCATAAGTTTACTTTGGAATACATACTTGGTTTCCAAGTCTAACGGTAATAGATTAGCAAAAATGGGTGCACTAGAGCCACCCATTGCCACTCCTCTAACCTGTTGATAGTACTCCCCCTCAAAGTAGATATAATTGGGATCAAGCACAATGGACATAAATTCAACAATTAGTTGTATCTTCTCCCATTAGAATCTGGAATAGCTCCTCATACTCTTCATGAAACTGTCAAGTCCTTTCTCACGAGGAATACATGTGAATAAGTCAACAACGTCAACGGTTAAAAAAATAAGTTTACTGTCCCATAACTGACTAGTGAGTCTACTTAAGAAGTCCCAAGAATCCTTAAGAATGTGGTCTACCTTTATGTACACTACTTTTAACCATTTATCTACAAGTTTACCAAAGGGGAAGGTTTTAGATTTACTTCCGGATACAATGGGGTGGAGGGGGGGTCAATTATACTTTTATGTGTTTTAGGTATGCCTACTATGGTGACTATAACAGGATTTTCTACTTTCAAACAATTGTAAATGTCCTTAGTAATTCTGTTCTCTAAGAGGTATTCTTCCAAGTAAAAATCAATTCTTCTATGGGCTATATTGATTTCATTTAAAGATATTACCTCATAGGTATCCGTGTTGTTCAAAATGTTATACATCTTACTCACATAATCTACAGTATTACATAAAACAATTCCTCCGCCTTTGTCAGGCTTCATAACTCTAATAGATGGGTTCTTACAAATGTCCTTCAATAATGGCCAATTCTACTTTAGTTAAGTTAAACTTCCTTTTCTTCTTATGTATGTTACATGTTTCTTTGAATTTCCATTAAATCTTCAAAAATAACTTTCTCTAAAGTGGCAATGGTGGGGTGCAGAGGAAGGGTTGAAACAACTCTTTTTCTTTATCTCCAGTTCAACACATCTACCTGTATCTTTAAAGTGTACAGCTAAATTTAATTTATGTAAAAACATTTTTATTTCAATTAAAATGTCCACTATGTTGAATCCAATAGTGGGCATGAACTTCATTCCCTTTGAAAATAATGAAAAGTGATCTTTTGTAAGTGTCACTGATGTGTAATTATAAATTTTAAAGTTCTGGTAGGTATAAATAACATCCTGACTATTAACGATTTCTTGTAGTCCATCTGCTTGTAGCTGTCTCTCTGATATCTGTTCGGGTGCTGCCATCTTTGTACCTGTCCCGAATCCCAATGTGCATACCTGTAGTAAAGGGGTCCTTGTGAGTTTCCCTTTTGAAAATTTTCATAAGTGTTCTTATACTTAGGATTTTTAGAACTGTGCTGATAGTGTGAATACCCTGTGTCTTTAACAATTTTGTCATTATGTGGTAACTTATCATGTCTTTTCTTCCAAAGATATACATCATGCATTTTATATTGTTCTAGGTCTCTCTCCACTTTTTTACACTTACTTTTGTATACCTATCACATTTCTTATTAACATTACTGAATTGTTTCTTACACAAATTGTCCCACTGGGGGAATAAAAGGTCATTTCTTATTTGTTCGTTTAGTTTATCTACCTCGCTTATAAGTTCTCTCAATTTAACATCATTTTGCTGGATCAAGAATCTCATAAATTCAAATCCAAATTTGTCAAACAGACTCTTACATGGCTTCATAACTATGTCATCTAAATCAAAGCCTAAAGGCATTCTGAAAAAAACGCAGACCCTGTGGTACAATTCCTATATCAATACAGTGATGAAATAAGCATTATTCATTTGAATTATTTTTACTTTCTCTAGTTTTTTTTCATATAATAAATCAAGTCCTTGACAGTATAATTGTCACAATCATAATCATTTACATTACCTCTGGCTGTTTCATCACTGTTATTAAATACATAATCAGATGTTAAAAAAGTTTCAAAGTTCACATTTTTGCTTCCATGCTGGTAATTGTTAATATTATTAAACGTGCCCTTAGGTTGTTCAATTATAAATGTATTAATAGCACCTTTGGCATTGTCCTGATTAGCAATGGTGGTATAAGTCTGCTTTGGGACTGTGTGTTTGGGTTTAGCCCCACAGCGTTAATGTTCATCCTCTTCTAAATTCTCTCTGGTAATGTCCAAATTAATATTCATTGTAGTCCTAGAATTAACTGGAGAAAGAGTACATAAAGAATTATAATTACTGCCTTGCACACCAATGTTGCCAACAGCTCCGTTTGGTGATGGCACTGAAGCTGTTCCATGTTGAACATGACATTGAGCATTAGGTAGCGTCTATCCTGATTGGCTGACAAGATCTATCAGCTGGGAAAGCTCGCCTTTAATTATTGCAACCTCAGAATTCAGTTTGTGATTCTCCTCACGATGTGCTGGAGAAATATAGATGGAATATCGTCCAGGGAATTTATCCTGTAATGGCTACTGATAAACAAAAAACAAATGAAGTGTAGACAAACTGGTACCAAATGAATGAAGGAAAAAACACTCCAAAGCAGGCCAGGATAAGCACAGACATAAATTCCCATATGACGCAGTGAGACCTGGTTGCTGTCTATCAGTTCTGTAGTCCTGTGATGGCATATGCTGCTCAGTGGTAAAGCTTCTGACTGGCTTTAGGTTTCCCCGACTGCTAGGTCTGTATTTCTGAATATAAGGTTTCATTATGTCCAGGTATGACCTTAAGATGGAACACCATTTGGCAAGTCACATGGAAGTGACATAGAGATCTCTGAGTACTGACAGGTTTAACTCTTTATAATAGTAATCCTCTGAGAACACTTCTGTGATATAGTTGCAGTGGTGTTTTTCACAATGAAATGCTAGTTGTGAATATATACCTGTAGTCCTGTAAGGCTCTACATGTATGTTAGCTCTGCCAATCCAGAAGTCAGTTGTTCATACTTCTGGCTGCCAACAGTCATATAAAAATCTGTCTGTTTCGTGAGTTGCATTTTATACATGCTGTATCCCCTAAATGCTGATGTTGAGACATTTTGCAGATAACTGGTACATACTGATGTTGATACTTAAAGGAGTGTAGCAGACATTTAAGCTCCATATGGACTTGCAGAGACTAATTTGCTCATCTTCTGCAGTACATATTGTGTTCTCTAACAGCTTGGACCCAGGACAGTCTCCTCCTTTGTCCTACCCTAAACATGACTTTGTTTCCTGGTATGAAGTTGACACAAATTTACCTGCAACTACAGTAGCAGTATTGTTGGCATCAGAGTGGGTAATACCCTTATAAATTCACTCAGAGCAATGATGAATAGTATTTTTTAATTATCTGGTGAAGTTAAAGAAGGATGTCTAATTATCTTTTGCTGCAGATGCTAATTGTTGTCTTCCTTATGGTAACTTTCAGATTTTTGTTGAGCTTTTTGACAGATTCCTTAATGTGGGTAGAGCTTCATTTCTTACAGTCCTTAAGTAGATTTTTCTTTTATCATATAGCTTATTAATGTTGCATTCCAACAAGAAAGTTTGTTTTTATGTCCCCCAGTAGATTTGATGTTGATTGCCATAGCTTGGTTTATACTATTTCTTAGACTGGAATAAAACTTCATTTGAGTGATGGCTGAGGCTGTGTGGAGGCTGGAAAGTTTGCATTTGACTTTCGAGAGCTCACTGTGTAGTTTTAAATAGGGTTGTCTTTTTAAAGTCCTTGAATTCAAGAGATGCACATTCTGATGAGTTTAGATGCACTGATGTTTTCTTACTCTGGCCATGGGTAAAGTGTTAGAGTATACCGTATGTGCTGGCCTAGCTTGACAGAATGCAGAAGATGAATGTTACTTTGTAGATAACCTTCCATGTTATAGCACAGAGTTTTTCTTAGTGCTAGATATCATTATTTCTGTGAATGGACCTGTGGCACTAGGTGCCATGATATAGCATACAGGCTTGGTGCGGTTGAACTTCTGGGACTGGGTGCTGTGATGTGGCACAGATATTTGGCACTCATTGCCAGCAGTGGTGTCAATTGACATCCATGGGACTGGCTGCTGTGATGTGGCAGAGGTACTTGGTACTGAATGCCAACAATGGTGTCAGTGGACATCTGTGGGACTGGCTGCCATGATATGGCATAGAGGCTTGTCACTTAATACCTTATAAGTGAAGTCTTCTGGCTGCTCTACTGACATTTGTTGCACTGCAGCATTGTAACTTAAAGCCAGGCTGTATGTTGAAACATTTTAGGTAGGGGGTGCAGTATGGTTGCAACAGTGTAATTCAGTGCTCTTGAATGACCTATACCTTTTATGAAAAGGGGAGTGCAACATGGCTGCAGTGTGTACAATATGTAAATTCTTGGCAACATCCCTGTCAGGAGGTGCAGGGAGTGTGGTGGGAACAACTACTGATATTCTAAGGACAATTAAATACACCCAAGCATTCCTAGTTTTAAACACCTAGGTCACATACTGCATCCATACCTTACCTTTGATAGACATGTGGAGTATATTATCTGTGAGGTCAGGTTGGTAAACCACAGTATCAGTCATGGAAGATTTTAGCATTCATGTCAAATGCTTCAGAGAAACAATTCTTCCCTCAATGCATTATGTCCTCCTGTTAGTTGTTAGAGACAAATAATCCTGTTTAATCAAATACTCTAATATAATATGTAAGTTAGTAGTACTAATACTCTAATGTAATATTAAAATAGCAGCATTAATATTCTAATATAATATGTAAATTAGCAGTATTTGCACCTCCTTTAGAGTACTACTGTGTGCTGCAGAGACTATTGTGGCTAGCTTTGTTATCTAGATCTGACCACCTGTTTTGCATACAGTTATTTTAGTTACAGAACTGGGACATCTTATCTGTAGTTCAACATAGGCCTTCATAGTGCATGTTCTCTATGCACACTGATTCCTCAGGAATCCTGCCATCATCCTTAGAAGACCACAGAACTAGAGAACACACACTTAGCAATCACTTCTTCTGTACTCTTGGAAATATAACATGGGTCTCTATCCCTATCAACCTAAGAAATATATCTGATCTTCCTAAGTTTAAACCTGTGATCCAGTCTTGTCCTTCTTCATCTGATTCAACAGATGGGTCTAAGATCCAGCTTGGATCTGGTCCCTGCACTTCCAAACACATGGATCCAGAGTTCTGACTCCTCCCCAGCCACAATCCCTCTCTACCCCTCCTTGACTGCCTAAGATTTCATTTGTTGCCTGAACAAATGACTGTGATTTTCCAGGGGCTCTGATTTCCTATCATTCTGTGAAGATAAGTTAAATAGATTTATTTCTATATCTTGTTCTTACTAAGTTTAGGAAGATATCTCCCCACCCAACTATTTTCCTGTTAGTTGTATAGTACGTTCAGTGCTTAAACCATTTGGGCACAATTTTTTCAATTTCATATTGTTTAAAAATATTGTACTCTCTTTATTCTTTTCAACCATCTCTGGGGTTAGCCTTGATTTTAAAAAGTTTGCTTTCACCTCAGCAGGGATCGGTACCACCATCTGTTCCAGCTACAGTGCTAGAGAAGACACCTTTTAAGACAAGGACAAAGACCACAGGTATGAAGGTAGCAAGACTCTGGAAAAGACTACTGAGAAGCCTCAAAAACAGTCCCCCAACCCTATAATTCTCCAGGATCCAGCACTGAAAATATCAAAGCCATTGGATCCCAAGACAAGTTAGATCTGATCACCTTCTCTGACATCACATTTTGCTCCATAACCTATTAGCCCAGTGCTACATTCCACGATCTTGCAGTGAAGATCATCAAGAGCATCCTCCATAGCATTTTCAGTGAAGTCCACCCATTCTTCGAGAAGTCTTACCAATGCTGATGTTGATCACATGATGTGGAGATTTCTTCGTCAGTAGATTCAATGGGGGTCATCCCAGTGTTACCTCTACAGGTCGACTCAAGAAAAATTTCTCAGGCTCCTCCTCTCAGAAGGCATGCATTGAGCCTCCTTTTGGATTTGCAGTCCCTGGATCCAACAATTCCTGGTGCTTCAACATTGGAGCCAACAGACCTTATCACTTCAACTCTGACTTTACCCCACTCCCTTTTGACTCTGACTTTGTTGGATCAGGAAGTGAATCGGAGCTGAAGCACTGGAGTCACAGCCTCGGAGCACAGATTGGCATTGAAACTTTTAGATCTGCCTCTAAGGAGTTGGGCTCTTGATAGCTCAGCCCAAATGTTGGCTTTGGATATATGTCAGGTCAGTGATGGTGGAATTCTCTTTGCCTTGGTGTCCTCGGCTCCGGTGTCAGGCTCGGCATTCAAGCCCTTTGAGACAGTTACTGCTACTAGAGAAGGGATGCATCCATCATATTCGGATCCAACCTGACCCTTTCTTATTCTGCATTGACCTCCACTCCTCTACATTGACAGAGACAGTTGGCTTCCAAAGTCCCGAGGAAGTGTTCACTCTGAGCTCTCAGTCTGATTCTGATCCAATGTCTGAGACTGTCCAACCTTGGAGCCATAGAAAACATACTTGCAAAAGAAAGCATATGGATTCATCACCCATATCTTTCACTGAGGACACAGATTTGGATAAAGAGGAGAGCTCCCCCAGAACCTCCTTTGGAGATGTCACTTTTGATAAAATCCTGAAACTGATGAAGCAGAAGGGGGGGTTGTCCACTGATTCACCTTCCCTGGAAGAATCTGTGTTCCTGGAGGCTTCTGAAGCCGGCTCTTCTACTACCTGGATTGTCCCATTCTGATGATCACATTGACTTGGTGACTCAAAGAGTTTGGAAGGAACCTGAAGCAGTGGTGTCCATACCAAAGAAACCTTATAAAATAGGGCACACTGCAGTAAATGTCCTCCAGTAGATGGTATGGTCATAGCGGCAGGCACAGGAAAGGAACTCTCCAAAGAGAGTACAGCTGTTCAGCCCTCCCATAGAGAATCTAGGGTACTGGACAAATTCAGAAAACAGACTTATGTGTCAGCAACTTTTCCCCTTAGAGCAGTGAACTACCAGGCTCTTGTCACACATTTTCAGAGAGAGAATTGACCAAGGAGCTTACCAATTCTCTCTCTTATGCCAGAGGATGACCAGAAAAAATATGGAACTCCATCTATCTACCTTCAGTTCTATTTCCAATGTCTCCATGCATCTGCTTTCAAATGCAGATGATGGCGCAGCCACAGCAGAAGGCACCTGCATATCTATTCACCTCCACACCTGGATGCAATTGTGTGATTTTGTGAAAAGCTTCAAGATTTCCTTCCTTAAAGCCACCTTTGATAGTTCCACTCTCTTTGGACCAAAGGTTAAGGACACACTAATCAGGAGTAATAAAGATGTTAAAACCCTGTCTGCAGTGAGAAGACACTTTTCAACTTTTCATAGAACCTTTTCCAGGAATCAGCAAGGAGGTAAGAAGAACTTGTTTAAAAAATCTTAGTTTTTTTTAACCAGGATACTTCCTCAGATACCCCCCCCCCCCCCGCGAGGGTTCATTCACCCTTGGGGAAGAGGTGGTCTGCAGAACCAAGGATTTTGTGGACTGTTTTCAGAGAACTCCTTCTAGCGCCCCTGAAAGACTTCAGACACATGGGTGCTGCAGATAATTACCAGACGGTATACAATTTCATTTCTTTGTTCTCCCACACCAAGGATTCTCCTAGTGCCACCCTAACTAATGGAACCCGCCACAGCAGAAGTCAGAAAGCTGTTGGACAAAAGAGTCATCCAACAGGTCTTACCAGACCAGACAGGATCCAGAGTTACTCCATGTTCTTTTTAGTGCCAAAGAAAACAGGGGACCTAAAGCCAATTCTGGACCTCAGTAATTTAAATCAGTTTGTAAAACAGACAAAATTCTGGATGGTCACAGCTCAGTCCATTTTATCTCTTCACAGGAAGGATGATTGGATGTCCTCGAAAGATCTCCAGGATGTTTATTATCACATAAAGATAAACAAGCAATCCAGAAGATTCTCCCAGTTTCAGTCTGGGAGCCGATCATTATCAGTTCAGAGCTCTTTCCTTTGGACTCACTAGCACCCCCAGGTGTTCATTAAATGTATGGCTGTAGTAATGGTCTATCTCAGACTGCAAGGATTCCACATCTTTCTGTACTCCAAACAAGAATCTACCCATCCAAAGAAGAGACTCTTTACTCCAGTTACTTCACAAACTGGTTATCACAGTCAACCTTCAGAAAAGTCAACCGAATCCCACTCAGAAATTAGAATTCATTGGATGTCACCTAGACACATGCTCACATATAGTTGCTCTACCACATTATAAGGTACTTTCTCTTCAAAAAATTGCCAGGAAGGTATTATTATGGTCTTCTCTCCAGTAAGATTAGTTCTAAGGCTTCTAGGACTTATGGCCTCATCAATCAACCTGGTTTCCATTTCTCATTTTCTCATGAGAGTCTTTCAGTGGACTCTTGCAATTCAGTGGTCACAGCTACATCATCCTTTGAGTATGCCCATCAGGATAACTTCAGTTTGCAGAAATCATGTCAGGTAGTAGCTGAATTCCCCAGAGTTACATGAAGGCTGTCCATTCTCTCTTCCCCCTCTACAGCTGTAGTCATCATGGATGCTTCCCTTTTAGGGTGGGGGGCATTACAAAGGGAAGGCTGTTTAAGGTACATGGGCTCAATTAGAGACCAACCTTCACATCAAAGTTCTGGAAATGACAGCAGTCCTATTGGTGTTGCAGATATTTCAAGACTCTTTGCCAGAAGGTGTGATATCCATTCAGATGTTCAATATGTCAGCAGTCTGATACATCAACAAACAAGCGGGGATCCAGATCATATCCCCTGTGTCAGGAAACCATGAGGGTTTGGCAGTGGGCAATGTTTTCCAATCACTTTCTTGTGGCAATGCACATCCCAAGACTTTCAGAGTGCTAGCAAACAGACTAATGGGAAACATTCTTCTGTCTCACAAGCGGTCTCTCAATCAAGTCAGTGGTGAATTAAATCTTCCTTGCTGCAACCTTTGCATCTCACCTCAACAACAAGTGCAGCAGTTAATTTAACCTCATTCCTCCTCAGGGTCAGTCACTGAGGGACACTCTGGTCTACAGTTGGACCCTGTGTCTTTTATATGTCTTTCTCCCATTTCACTTAATCATGAAGTTCATTTAGAAAGCCAAGAGTTGCAAGGCAAAAGTAATCTTCATTGCTCCTTATTGTCCCCGACAGATTTGGTTCCCATTTGTTCAGGCTCATTTTTTATATCCTCCCTGGGCACTGGCTCAAATCCCAGATCTACTCTCTTATCCATCCAGTTACACTCTTCTGGATCTAGTCACCCTGAATCTGACCACTCGGTTACTCCAATTCTAACAATGGACAGAGATGCCAGGTTTTCAAAAGGAGTAGTTCACATTCTAACAGCTTCCCATAAATCTAGTACCAGGAAGGTTTAGCAAAGTAAATGGAAAAATAGTTTTTTTCTAGGCTATATAAAAGGGATTAGATCTCTTTTCTGCTCCTGTTCCTTCAGTCCTGGATTTCTTGTCAGAACTGTTTCTCCACCATAAAAGTTCAATTAACTGCGATTTCATATTTACAGATATGCCATAATCAGACACCTATGGACTCTTTAAAAATTTCTAAAGCTTTCCTCAAGGGAGCCTTTCTTCTTAGACCTCCTATCATAGATCCTGTTCCACCTTGGGACATTACAGTGATGCTACAAGCCCTTACACAATCCCCTTTTGAACCAGTACTCTCAGCAGATCTGAAGTACTTAACATGGAACACAATCTTTTTGGTGGAAGTCACTTTAGCTAAAAGAGTCTCAGAATTATAGCCTCTTACTTGCAAACCTTCTTATCTAATATTTCATAATAGATAGAGTCTTCTTAAAAGTGAATCCTTCCTTTATTCTTAAGGTGGCATCCGAATCTAGTATCAATCAATCTATAAATCTTCCAATTTTCTTCCCAAAGTTCTCAAACAAAGGAGAATATGCATTATATTTACTTGATGTTCATGGACAACTTAGATTTTACCTTCACAGGACAAAGGACTTCAGAAATCAGATCACTTATTTGCTACCTTTCCCAAAGTCAGGTTAGGGTGTAGTGTATCCAAAGTCACCCTTTCTAGGTGTCTGTCAAAGTGTATTCTAGTTGTTCATGACAAATTGGGTTTACTGTTATATAGGAAGCCAACAGTTCATTCAACAAGGTCAGTGGCAGCTTCTACAGTTTTTCAACAAAATCTGCCCATTGATGAAATTAGTGCTACTGCCAACATGGTTAGCTGTTCACACCTTTGTATCTCATTATAAACGGGATGTACAATCCAGATCACAGTCCTCCTTTGGCACTGCTGTATTCAGGAATATGCTTCTTTGAGGCCTCCCAGGAAATTGATAGCTAGGGAATCCATCCCATCTGTTGAATCAGATGAAAAAGGGCAACCTCAGATATAAAAGTTAAGTATGCACCATAAAGATGGATCAGTCTTGTCCTATTTTTCTAGTTTAACATACCTCCCTCCTTCCCCATTCCAAATTGTCACTTATGGTTCTTAGAAGAATGGGTGACACTTTCTCTAAATCACTTTCTGAAAGAGAAATATGGGTTTGTTCCAAAGTTTCTTGACAACTAAATATGACATTGAGTCCATGTAAAATATTGCTATATACTGCTGGCATACAGTGGTTCTGTAAAGAAGTGCTCTAGTGTTCTAGTTTATAGCAGCTATATACAGGAATCATTCAGTTCCTAATTTAGAAGTGTTGTAGAAAGAGCTTGCTTATGTAACAAGAATCTTTTGTAATAGTCATGTTATAAGACAAACTGAAAGAGTTGGTGTGAGTGTAAGATATCTAAGAGCTGTATAAAGATAGTGATGCTAGTATCTCAGAACTGATAGCCCAGTGACAAGATGGGTAAGGCATGGAGGTGCCCCGGTGTAGGTTTCTAATAATGACAGAGAAGATTGAAATGGTGGGGCAATCTGCATAAAGGGGAAAATGAGATATGAGGTCGGAGAGGAGGAGGAACACATCATTCTATTAAGAGGACAAGGGAAGGGCCAGTGTCAAAACCTATGGTAAGTACCCTGACAGTTAAGGTATGCTATGTATGTATAAGGTATGAAAGATGCTGATGAACTGAAAGAGATTATCAGTCTCCAGATATACTGACAAAAGAGGATGAGAGACTGGCAGAGAGAATACAGAAGCAAGTAGAGGGAAGAGGTTTATAATCATGGTAGATCTGAAACTACCAGCAGCAGGCAAAGAGATTCCAAGCTGCAGGAGAGAGGAAGTGGGAGCTGACTGATATCTTAAACTATGACAAGTGCAAGCATCTGGTTTGGGACTGTTGCAGAAAGGACAAAAATTCTGGAGGTGGTCCTGACTAAGGTTATGGGATTCAATGCTGTCCAGGTAAACGTGCCATTAGTGATCATGCCAAATGTCACTTTGGCCTCAAGTAAATGATCAATATGCTGGCAGATCCTCAGCTGAGGTTTTAAACAGATAACTAGTCACTGGAAAATTGACAGAACACTGGTAGACAACAATCGTGGTACCTTTGTTTGGGGTTGTAGAAAAATTAGTCCATGCCTGTTAGCCTAACAGCAAAGACAGGGAAAGTCATTAGAAGAATCCCTAGGAAAAGGTTGATTTGGGTCTTGGAAGACAGCAGTTTTCAGGACAACAACCAAGATGGGCTTATGGATGGAATCCGTCAGGCAGGCTTGATCCAATTCCATGGCTGAACTACAAGATGACTTGGCAAGGGAGTACGGGTAGATATAATTCACCTGAATGTCAGGAAGGCCTTTGATTCTGCCCTGCACAAGAGGTTATTTATTATGAAAATTGAAGGGGTTAGAGATAGGATCAACCTAAATGACTGTACAAAGAATGTTGTGGTTAGGGGGGAGAATGACAGGAATAAGGAAAGTGACTAGTGGAGCAGCACAGCAGTTAGTCCTGTATGTTGTACTCTACACTATCCTTCTCTCAGACAAACATGAGGGAATACACAACCTGTGCTGATGGCAGAACATTAAGGAAAGAAGTGCAGCATGGGGGTGACAGTAAGGAAGCATTATCTTAAATAATGAATGCAGATCTAGAGGCTGTACAAAGACAGGAATGTTGGGCCAATATAAAAAGTCCAGAGGAAAGGCACCAGAAGGGTCTTTAGGATAGACAGGAGAGGATATGACAATGGACTAGTGGACTAAACCTTTTTTACTAGAGACCAGAAGAAATGGAGAGTTGTGATATGGATGCAAAAAAGCATATCAAAAAATTTTGAAGGCATTGTTCTGGGCACAATGGACGGTGGAGGAAGGAGGGAGCACAGGCAGCAAATTTGTAGGAATCATCTTTCTTAGATCTGTGAAAGTATTTCCTCAAGGAGTGGGCTACAGACCAACAGAAAAGGCTACTATAACAAGTACTGAAGAGGTAATCCATGAAGGCATTCAAAAAGGGGTCTACTTCACATTGTCGTAAGCTGACAATATCGACTCTGATATTGTCGGCACAACAATATTGTAAGTGAAGAACATTGTGCAAGTAAATGGAAATCTCTGTAAGGGGAGATTTCCATTTACATCAATGTAGTGCGGTCTCGGAGTTGGTATATTTAAGCAGGGGTGGTGTGGGGGGTGCAGGGGGGCTTGCCCCCCCTGCCTACACCATTTATTTATTTATTTTTTTAATTTGTTTATTTTTTTACGTTATTCGATGTTTTACTTAATCGATCAATAAAGTTCGATTATTGATTCGATTAAGTAAACTTTCGATAACGTGATATAGGGGCTTCAAAAAGACATGTGATGGGGAAAATAGGAATAGAAAATAGGTAGAATTTTGTTGCACTGAAAACAGATTATATGTGTTTTTTTTTCTCATTATACTACCAAGCAAATGTAACATGCTGTAAGTAATCATTATAAGTAATACTTTTGTGTTCCAAGATTTTATCTGTTGTTAAAAAGTGATGAAACAAGTAAGTTCCGGGTATGTAAGAACCATATGATTATTGTTTGTTTCAGAGCCACAAAGAGTAACAGAGTAAATAGTTGTTTCTAAGGTTGAATACATTTCTGGCATCCAAGACCTTACAGAAAGGTATAATGTACAGAAGAGGTGTGGAGTTCTAACTTGTGAAGTAACATGCAGATTTATCGGACAACTGCATTGCTAATGCTGGACACATACACAGTCTGTCAATGGGCCAAATCTCTGATGAGTCTATTTATACAGATGTAGGGATCTTAGAATCTGTCATTTTCCAGTGTTGATGTTGGGATGGAACAATTTATCAGAGGTAAGACAGATGATCGGTCTTGTCTAAGAATGAACTTGGCTTAAGTCCTCTCAACACCATGAAAAGTACTGATGGAGATTATTAAGTGTATATCATAGACATGCATTCATCACCTGTGCCTCTAATGTTAATTATTGGTTTGTAGGCTGCACCTCAACCTGGTTAATCTATAGAATGAAGGTTGTCCTTTTAGACAGTGACTTAATTTTAGCAGAGTTGTATTTACAAATGAGGAGAGGCTGTGACGACATGATCACCACACCCACCAATTTACTTTTCATCTTTGGTATGTCCAGTTGTCAGCTCCCCTTGGATTGGGGGCCTGCTTTGGATCATGTAATCTTGGTAAGGACAATTTAAAGAAATCCTAAAGTAGAGAAACAGATTGTCAAGATCTTGTTTAATCGATTTTCCTTTTTCAGCACTGTTTTTAATATTCTTGATAAAACTGCTGCTTTGATACTATACTAGTATTGATTTCTTTTTAATTATTTTATATTTTATTTCACATTATGCAAGAAATATTTTATTTTGTTTTGTATTTTGTTTATATTCCTGTTTTTTGTAGCAGAGTCTTGTAAATGTAGTGTAACAGCAGGTCTTTTCTCCATTAGGTGTTTGCCCTTGATACACTGCTGTGTAATTCTGAAGAAAACACTTTCTTTTACTTTTCAGGTTATTCTTTATTTTTAATTTCTGACATTTTTGTTCTGATTAAAGAGGTTTTATTTGTGGATTCTGTTAAGTCACATAAATGTGGCATGCCATCACAGGTACTGGTCACAAGTGATCCTGTTAGTCGGTAGACAGTTGACCAATGCTCAGAATATCATTAATGGAAGATTGCCACCATCTTCTTAATGACTGGAGGGCGGGGAGCTTGCCCCCAATCAGGGGGGGTGCAATGGGGGCTTGCCCCTTGCAAAAATATTGTCTTTGTGTTTTGTGGCTTAAGGAGTGTCACTGTTTTGAATAACAGCTTTCTAAAGTTTTAAATGTTTGGGTTTCGAATAATCACACGTCAGTTAAAAAAGGCGTGTTAAGTGCATGTCAGCAGAAAGAGCAAATATGGAAGTAAAAACAGAAAATATGGCAGCAATGTTCTTTGTTTACATAACAATATTTGTAGTAACAAAGAAATAAATATTAGACTTATCCATGTTTAACTTATTTTTTTAAAAACTCACACTAACATTATGAACTTTTTATATCATAATATGGGAAAATATATCAGGCGGCATATCGTGTGCATTACAAAGACAAAACAGCCAATTTCTGGTATTTTTTTCTGTACTACCATCCTGAAAAGATAAATAGTTGTGATAATGCTTATGTATTCTGAGAACAGATCTTGCTACACTTTAATCATAAATCAATACATGCAACAGTTTATCATGTTATCCTTTTTAGATCTGTTCCTTTTCTGTTCAAGCACAGTATGCAACTATGTAGTCCTTCTTGCTTAATGGGATAATTTCAAAGTGAACTTTGAAACTTTGAAATTCTTTCTATTTATAGAAAAGCAATCTTTGGACTTAAAGGCTGTGGTAACACTATCACACTGGCCTGGCATCAACTCTGTTCAGGGTGTGCACAGATAAGTCCTACTTCTGTTCTGATATCTTAACACCTATCTTACCTGCTCCCATCCCTCATAACCTGTTACCCAATTCCTACAGTTTTCCATCTCACAAATTCCAGATAGTAAATTCATACTTGCTTCTAGTAAACAACTTCGTATTTGCATCTAGCAAATTACTTATTTGCATCTAGCAAATTCTAAGCCTACTGCAGCTAACTACTTATTCTTAATCCTACTAGAGCAAAGTTCCCCTCAAAATAAATAAATAAATAAAAATCCCTTCTATTTTTGACTGTAACCTCAGTATTTTTTGTTCTGTTTTTTAACCAGAATTGTTAAAATGTTAATCACTGTAATCTTTTTGTAATCTGTGTGTGGAGCTTTTCTCCCCAAGACTCCATTGAAAATGGGTTCTTTTGGCCCAATGGACTATCCTGGTTAAACAACTGCAAATAAATAAATAAATAAATAAATAAAATAAAATTAACAAGAGTCTTTTATAGGCTACAGTGGCATTAATACAAAAAAAAATATATAGTACAGAGGTGTACTGTGAGTTATGAAGAAAAAGACCTGGTCTGAATCTCAACAGCTCCTCTTACACATTGAACAAAAAAATGATAAAATGCCATGTTGATCCAATAACAGAAAACACAAAGTCACTGGAACACAGATAATTCTGTAACACCTTCAGTCGGACCGAAATAGACTTTGCAAATACTTGAGCTTTCAAATAGCTTATGCCAGCGTGAAAGTTCAAGTAATTTCAAAACCTATATTGGTCCATTAAATGGCCTTACACATTCAGTGTATTAGCTAACTTTCATTTGGTCTTTAGTCTCCTAAAAAAAAGAAGAGTCTTACAAAGGCTCTACCCAGCTACCGTTTATTAAAATAAAACCAATGCTGTGCATTAGGGAAGTCATTTAAAACAGATGACAATGTTTTCTGCATATTCCATTTCAAAGGGAGAAGATACATCATTTTTTTATATTTTAATTGCATGCCACCTTAAGATGCAGTACCACCTAGTAAAGAAGAGACTGTGATTTAAAGCTGGAGTCTTTGGAAAAAAAGCTAGCCTACCCCTATTGCAACACTCTGGTTAAGTCATTTCATTTTTTTTGTACTTTGGGACCATAGATCTGAACCTGCCATCATCATCATAAAGGAAAAATAAAAAAAAAATCACATTAAGGAGATATTTTAAAATATTTGTAGCACAGATTTACAAAGTGAAAAAAATACACAAAGTGTCATTCACTTTCTTAAGTAAAAGACATATGTAGCTATAATGTTCATAGGTTCATAGGTAGGTACTAGGCTATCGGCCCAAGGGCCTACGTAAGCCTAGCCAACGAGATTTCCTGGCTTTCGCCACCCAAAAAGGTTATTTTCCTGCCCCTCTGTCGAGCAGAGCCACAGAAATGATCCCCGGGGTGAATTTCCTATTTCCCATCCACTCTTCAAGATTTTTCTTGAAGAGTGCTAGAGAGGAACTCTGCTTGACATAGACAAGTAGCTTGTTGTAGAGTATGGGAAGTCTCTGGGACAGGAATCTATCCCTCCAGCATGTTCTGTTTATTGTGGTGACAAGGTTTAGGTCTCTAGAGTGTGTAGCTTGAAGGGATTGGGATTTCTTTAGGTGTAGCATGTCCAACAGCTCTGGGTTTGACATAGCTTTGTATGTTAGGCAGAGATCTCCTCAGAGTAGGTGATATGCTACGGAGTAAAGCTGGAGTTTTTTGAGACGGTCAGTGTAGGGCATATGTTGGAGTCCTGTAATCCTCTTTGTAAGGTATTTTTGTGGCCTTTCCAGCTGCTGAAGAAGTCTTGTGAGGTACATTCCAAAAGGAGCATTGTACTCAATAATGGGTCTAATGACTGCCGAGTACAGAAAAACAATGACCTATTTTTCCTGGATGAGAGCCCTTTCGTGATGAGGTGTGCCATGTAGAAGGATTTCCTGACTACTGTGGTGATGTGATTATCGAAGGAGAGACTACTGTCCACCTGAGTCCCAAGGTCTCTTATCACACCTTCAGCATTAAGTGGACTGCCACCTATGTGGTAGTTCATGGGTACAATGTGTACAGAGTTTTTACCAAAGGGGATGACAATGCACTTTTTGCCATTGAGCTTGAGGCCATGGCTCTGACACCAGGCATCAGTCTCCGTGAGGCCCTTCTATAGGATGTCCACATCGTTTGGGGATTCTACTATGGCACCTAATTTGCAGTCATCTCCAAACTTCATCAGCCAGAGGACCTCTGTGTTAGCCCATACTTCAGAGAAATAGATCCCAAACAGGAGAGGACCCAAGACTGAACCCTGTGGTACCCCCACTTGTCACAGGTTTGAAGTCAGATTTGGAGTCTGCAACTTTTACAGTGTGGGTTCTGTCAGTGAGCCAGTTGGCAATCCATCTTGTGACATATGGATTTATACCCAGTTTAGTGAGTTTATCTATGATTCCAGAATGGGGGATGGTGTCAAAATCTTTGGCGAGGTCAAGATAGGCTGTGTGAACTCCTTACCCTCATCTATGGCTTTGGTGACTGTTTCAAAGTTGATCAGGTTCAGTAGACATGATCTTCCCTTCACAAACCCAAACTGGGTGGGGTCTAGAGTTTAGAGTTTACCAATGTCCTTGTTTATGAGTTCCATAATGATACATTCCATGGCCTTGCAAACCAGGCTCATCAGGCTAATAGGGCGATAGTTCCCGGGGTCTGTGGTGGCTCCTCCTTTGTGGAGTGGTATAACTGTTGCTGTGTGCCATTCAGTGGATACAAAGCCTGTCTTGAGGCTATGACTGAACATGGTGCTTAAGTGGGGGTGGGGCAGTTAATTCTGAAGTTAGTGTAGAACACAGCCTGGGATGTTGTCCGGTCCCATGGATGCTGTGTTCCTGGCTTTGGAGAGTGTGGTTTTTACCTGCTCAGTTGTGATTGCAGGGGCACTGCATTCTTCCAGTATGGATATGGGCCCTTTAGGGGGTGATGGGGGGTAAAGTTAGCAGTAAACCTATCAGCCAGGATGTTGACGATAGCAGTTGGTTCCATAATTTTCATGCCATTGTGCTGTAACTCAGAGCAGATCTGGGTGTTGCCATTGAGATTCCTGACATAGCTATAGAATGCTTTGTGGCTGTCCTTAGACTCAGTGGCAATCTTGTTTTCATAGCTGGCCTTGGATGATTTTATGAGGGAACTCAGCTTCTTGCTGAGGCTGACCAGGGAGCTCCTCCACTCATGGGATTTTACTCCCTTTTGCAACAGTTTCTTCCTTCTGTTGTAGAGTTTGTTTATAGCAGGGGACCACCAGATTGGCTTCCTTTTTTGGAGGATAACATCTTGGTTCTGTCAGGGACAGCACAATCCATGCACTTGTGTAAGTGCTTATAGAGTCCATTTGTATAGGATTCGGCAGTCGTAATTGTATTGTTCATCTGCATGGGTGTTGTGAAGTTGGCCACTTCTGTTTTAAAAAGCATTAAGTTGGCTTTGGAAATATTTTTTACAGTGGTTTCCTTAATGGCAGATGGGGGCAGGATGTGGAAATCTATGGTGATTAGCATATGGTCAAATCTGACCAACGAGGAGTTGACCAGGTGTGGAACTCTGGTCACTCATGTTGGTAATAACTAGGTCTATTATATTATTGCCCCTGGTGGAGGTGTGGATAAGTTGATCCAGGGCACTGGAGTTTATGAATTCTAGAAAGTGTTGAGCAAATGAGTTGGTACATGAGTAGATTTTCCAGTTAATTGTGGGATAGTTGAAATCGCCCATTATTAGCTTGTTTGGTTGAACCTAAATATTTTCTAGTACATCGAGAAAAGAGGAGTGGGAGTCCTGGGGCATGGTGGGGGATCTGTAGCAAACTACAATATGGATTGCAGTTTTACCCAGAGTTAGTTGTACTAGGGTAATTTTGGATTCATTATGTTGGGCAGCTAGCCTGGAGGTGTGGTTATCCTTAATGAATATGGACACACCTCCGACCTTGGTGTTCCGGTCCTGGTTAGATGTCCAAAATGTATGGTATGACATATAGAATGGTAATGCAGGGGTGTTCTCTGGAACCTTGAACCAGGTTTCAGTCACTGCACAGATATCGATGTTCTCCATTTTAAGGAGTGCCTCGAGTGAGTGCATTTTGAGGTTTATTTGTTGATTATAATCTATCATCTTATTTCTCTAAGAATTACTGATTTCAGGAGTGTCAGATAAAAATTATAAGCCAAAATCCAGGACAGTTGAGAAGTACATTTGTGACTGACCCTGGTAACAGCATCTTTGATGTTGGTATGCATACTTGCTAATGGAAGAATCTAACAAATTACTTGTTTTTTGTTTTTGTTTTTTTAAGACAGACTTCCTCTTCCTTAATCCATAAGACCTTTAAATGTGGCAGGGGAAAACTTATATGTGACTGTGCTCCTATTTTTCTGTTCCATTTCAGCTGGCTGTGCAGAGTCATGCTACGCTGACCTGAATGTGTATAGGCTATATATTGTTTTGTCATGATTGCCTCTAGCAGTACTCTTAGAAATCTGTATTTAACAGAAACATGTTCATTTCAAGTCTTAGCTGTTTTGTTTGATGTCTAGCACAAAGAGGTCTAGCATCTGAAGAAAATTTCCCTTTGAATGCAATCTCTCCAATTTGACATCTCAGAATGTTTCAACATTTGTTTGGTTGGCATATTTAAGTAAAAGGTATTTGGGGGGGCAGTACATGAAGGGATTGCAGGTGACTTGACTGACCCCTTGAAAAACATGTTAATTTCATGCTATCACCCACAGTTTCAATGAGTACGCTTTTTTGATGAGTCTGATTTACTGGGTTTACCATCAATGGGTTGGAAGATGACATCTCATACAGAATTCATAGTGCATATTATATTCCCAGTCAGTAAGTGTTTCTTTAGTGACAAAGACCGGATGTAAACTGCACATACCTCTCAACTGTCCACATTTTTGCCTCATAATTTTGGTCTGTTTCTCATAACATTTGTACTTTTCTGGCAAATCACTGGGATGATCAGAGGACTGAATTCACTAAATAATACCATGCATTTGACTTACAGACTTCAAATCCTTCGGAAAATGCATGCTAACACAAACCTTGTTAGTCTAGCAAAGCAACTTTCTAAGTTTATAAGAGAAATATTTAAAATCTATACCTAGTTTTAGGGCCTTTGTTCCCCAATTTTGTCAGGCTTTGTCCAGATTTCCAGTACTAGCAGGTTGAGAGATATGAAACTGCATTCCTATAAGACAGAGATCAAGCAGATATTCTGCTTTAAGAGAAAACAGACCTCTTTCATCTAAGCCCCAGTGTGGTGTCCCAGTAATAATCTACTACAAATACAAGTGTTTTTAAATGCATAATAAAATGAAAAAAAAATTGTTTTCTTTGAAAAAAAGCTATATCCATTGCAATTTGTCAAACCCACCCAAGCTCAAATATTATTCTGGGGTTTGCCAGCCTGACAGTGTCAAAAGATCCTTTCTAGCAACACTTCCGAGTTGGAAGCAATAAAGTACAATTCCCTGAAAGCAATAAAAATGTATTTGAAAATGACAAATGCTTTTTATTGTGATTAAAAAATACGCATATCCTGTTACTACCGTTTCCATCACTACTTGTAACAAGGGCTCTTTACAAGGCCAATGGAGATTGCCCAGTTCGCCAGCTTCAATAATTACAAAGTCATCATTTTCCTTTTCTGAAAGAAGAGCCATGCCTTTAGCTGACAGCAAGTGCCACGTCTTATATATGGAAGGGTCTGCCCAGTACAATTTACTCCCAAACACATAGTAACACTATATACCTGGGCCCAATCTCTCAATGTCAGCAGTCTATCTTGGAGCACTGATAAGTACCTAATCTGCCAGTCACCAGTTCTTTAAATATTGACTGCAATCCTTATGTTCCCATTTAATTCATTTAATAGACAGTAGCATATTGTCATCTTGCATATCCCCATATAACTGTCCTACAGTGGACTCACCTCCCTACCTCACTTCCTCATGCCCCTTGGACCTGCAGGATCCACCTCTTCTCTGAGTTGGAGATATGTCTTCACTCCTTACATACTGACTGTGGACTTAGGTAAGAACTGGGAATGACAACGTTGTCTGTGTCTATGGAAATTGAAACAGGTGTCAGACCCACCTTCTGAAGACATCAATTATTGTACATTCCACTTACAGGTATGAACATAGGACAACAAACAAGAAATTTATCATAATTAATCTGTCAAGGCAAAAACATGTACCCTTATTTGGAATATAAACATAGAGCACCTCATAAATACAACACACTAGACCAGATTTCATAAGTATGTTCATAGATATCTATGTATTTCTTTCTATGTGTCTTTCTGTGTCTAGCAAAGCCTATTTGATAATGGTTAAGAAAAAGAATAATGTATATGACTGTTTGGTGTAATATGTCTTACAATGACAATCGGTAAATAACTCCCTAATAGGTATGCAAATCATTTGTGATTTTCTCACAGAAGTGCAGTCACTAATGATTGAAATATCCTGAATGTTCACATTTGGGAGCAGAAACCCCCCCCCAGAAAAATGACTTTTTTGTATGGGGTAACCCCCATTCCCCACACATCTACAACTTTTATATACCAACTCTGTGTCTCTCTACTGCAGGAAAAAGGGGAAATGCTCATTATACCAGCAATTCATCTTTATGGTGATAAGCCAGTTAGTCGCATGCTAGTAGTCACACTAATGAGTATTAGTCACTAGTTTTTTTGCAGATATGCCTAGCTTCCTCAATAAATGAGTGTATTTACTTATTGTACTTAGCATGTGATTTGTTAACTGGTTATCCTTCTGCAGAAAAGGCAGACTGTTCCATAGGTTGCAAAGAAATATCAGGTAATTTCATATATATATATATATATATATATATATATATATATATATATATATGGGTCTACTTCATAAACACAAAATCTCACTTACTTGACTTTCATATCATTGAGCCGAGAACACTGAAAGTCCAAAACACTGACCGCTCGAAACACCAATGTTTAACTAAAGGTAAGTAACCTGCTGGCCAACCTGACAAACAAACTAAAATGGAAGCAAAGAAAACACACCCACATGGGGGGTTTTGCCCCCCCACCTCTAACTAAATATACCAACTCTGAGATCGCACTACCGTAGAGGTAAGGGGCAAAGGTCAACATGCTAGCCAAGCAGTTACTTACCTTTAGTTAAACGTTGGTGTTCTGAGCGGTCAAGAGGCTCCAGTTCCTGTACTCCCTTGTCCATTTTAACAGTAAACCATCCTTCAGCATGGTAGCAACTGCAAAGCAAGCCTTTATATCTGCTTCTTCTGTCTCTTTTGTCCTGCACAGCTCAGTGGTTAGTATTCTCCCCTTTCTTTGGTTTTCCCTCACCCACTGGGCAAAGCCCTCCTGACTGAATATCTCCACTGTGTCATTTTTCTCTCTTCACTCTTTGACAATGAGATACTCAAGTCCATTCCAAGCAAACTCTTTTATTCTTTCCTTAATTAACACAATCTCCCTTTTGAAGATATTCATGCCCTCTACAGAGTATCTGTCCAACAACTTCCTTCCTCTTGTACTTTAAGTTTCAGGAAACTGTCATTTGCTTGCTCCCTTTCTCTTCCCTACCTTCACTCCTTCCCTCATTCTTTTTACTGCATGATGTCTGATCCTTTTCTTTTTGTATACACCTATCCCTGTTTTATCCTTTCTATCTTTCCTACCAATTCTATACTCTGCTACTACCTAGCCCCCATTCCCTTTTGCTGTTAATGAAGTTTCTCTGCTACTCTTACCATGTTTGCTTTACCACTTATGAAGGTGTCTAAAACTATCCCATTTTTTTCAACAAGTACCAAGCATTAAGTATCAGCCTCATTCTTTTCTTTCTATGAAATGGATTTCTCCTTTTTTACTAACCTCTCCAACTACTCCCCTTCTTCTGTTAGTACCCTTATCCCATTCTCCCTCATGTCCTTTCCTCTGTTATTACCCATATCCTCCCAAATGTCCTTTCTTCTCATTGCCCTTTTTAATTTACATCTCATTTAAAGGTACCACCATCCTTATGTACCTTTCTAATCTCTACTTTAGGGACGCTCAATTCATATGGCTAAGATGGTGCCAATATTTATCATACAGATCATTCTCTTTCCATTTTTTTCCCTAAGCTCCCAGTGTTTTGGTCCAACTCTGTCAGTGTTCATGAGACAACAAGAGAACTGCTATCCTTTTCTTCAGTGCTTGTCTAGTTCAAGCTACAGATGACTCTTTTGGGAAGTCTTCTGTCTTCACTAAATCTTTGCACATTCAAGATAATTCCTTGGTCCACTCTGGCCAGCTCTGCGGTGCACACAAATAAAACCATCACTATGACCTAGACAATTTCAGCTTTGATTTGAAGCCCAACTGCAGGAGAACCTGGCCACCTGTGCCAAGGGAGGGGTTAGTACAGGATCCACAGCAGTGGAAGAATAGCCTATAGTTTTAACCACAGGCATCTGCTTCATGCAAGAAGAAAGAGTGTACAAGACTGCAAATGAGAGCACTATTCCCTAGTCTGGAATAGTGGGTGTGCAGAAGCAGCACACACTTATGTAGGAATGCAGCAGAACAGTCATTGCATCATACCTGGCAGCCAACAGAAAGAGGGATTAGGAACAAAAAAAAAATCTCAAGAATTCTCACAGGATGACAGCTGCACTCCCAAATCTAGCTTTTCATGCCCATGTCCTCTGATACCAGAAAGTAGAGAAAAGGCAGATTGGGGTTCATTGTCAAGGGGAGATTGGTGATGATTAAAGAGAACTTTAAAAGCATCCTTGTTTCACCTCACCCCTTCCTCTGTGGTCTCTTCTGCCAGTTCATCTTTACCCATGTAGACGGACGTGTCTGGTTGCACCATGCCCTTTGTGACAGTCCTGGTTATGATCTGGCTGCCATAGCTGACTTCCCATTGTCAGAACTCTCATGACTTCTCCTTTCTGAGCCTGCCTTCCACCTCACCTGGCTCATTTTTTTTGCTGCCTGTATCCTAACCATAAGAGCTGTCATTAGCTCACTCTTTCCTCACTGTGAGATAATAGCTTGACAGTAGTATGGCCACAATCCCAGAAGCCAGCAGGGGATTATACTATTTTCACATGTGGACACCTCTGCCATTGTCCAATGAATAGGCATGCAGTATGTAAAGCAAGGGGTGTCAGTTGCTCAGCCAGGTGATGTAACAATTAAAATATTTGTGCCTCATAAGCTATCATGCCATGACAGGTGTCTGGTCTGCAACAGGGATACCTTGATGGGCTTCTGTGGTAAAGACATTCATAGTTTTATAGGTACTTACTAAGCCAGTGGCTTTCAACCTTTTTACATTTGGGGACCAGTGAAAATAGGAGAATTATTTCAGGGACTGCTAAGGCAGAAATAAAAAACATTATTTATAAGGAACCAATTAAATTTATCACTGTTTGAGTGCTGTATGCCAACATAGTAATCGCACTAACTGAGAAAGATATAGATACATAGTGTAACCATATAAATCGAGAATACTAAATGATAAATGCTGATATATCATTGCCAATATATGAAGTCTGGAACTTCAATCTTTTTTATGAGGAACAGACCAAAAATATGGGGCAAAAATATGGACATTCTGCAAAAAATATGGACAGCTGAGAGGTATGCTACCCAGCTACCTCTTACACACACACCACACACACACACACACACACACACACACACACACACACACACACACACACAGCTCTCAACCAAAAAGGTTAAAATCCCAACAGAATCAGGGACAAATCTACAAATAATCAAGAAATCTTTTCATATATTAGTATTATTAACTTGAGACATTGACAAAATAATAGAACATGAGTGAATATGGATTTTTTTAAAGTAAAATAAGTTTGTAACTCTAATTATTGTCATTATTTATCAAGCATAATTCATCACCTTTTCTCCAGATTTCACCACTTTTAGGTGGGATTAAGAGGGACAGAGCTTCAGTCAAAATCAGGGATGTCCCTCAAAATCAGGGACAGTTCAGAGGTATGCACCTACCTACCTACCTCCCTGTTACATACACAAACACACACACCTACCTTTCTCTTACACACACACACACACACACACACACACACACACACACACACACACACGCACACCACAGCTCGCAACCAAAAAAGGGACAAATCTAGAAATAATCAAGGACACTTTTCATATATTAGTATTATTAACTTGAGACATTGACAAAATAATAGAACATGAGTGAATATGGATTTTTCTAAAGTAAAAGAAGTCTGTAAGTCTAATTATTGTCATTATTTGTTGTTGTTGTTGTGTCTTTTGGCTTTTCCCGGTTAGAGGTCGCCACAGCGGAACTCCGGTCCGCTAAATGATTGGCAGTAGATTTTTATGTGCTGGCTTGCCAGGCCTAACGCACAACTTTCAATGAAGGAACGCCCATTCACGCATGTCACCACACAGAAGATGCTCTAGCTGAGAATCGAATGGGCAACATCTAACTGTGAGGTGACAACGCTACCGCAGCACTACCACCGCAGTTATTAAGTATAATTCATCACCTTTTCTCCAAAAGTCATCACTTTTAGGTGGGATTAAGAGGTACAGAGCTAAAATTTCAGTCAAAATCAGGGATGTCCCTGAAAATAAGGGACAGTTGAGAGATATGTACCTCCCTCCCTCTTAAACACACACACATACCTACCTCTTACAGACACACACACACACACACACCTCTCAACCTCTTAGCACAAAAAAATCTGGACAAAGCCAAAATAATGGTGGGACAAAGCCCCAAAAATAGGGACAAACTTTAAATATTGCTCTCACAAACTTATAAAGTTACTAGAATAAAAGGTATTCTGTTATCGGGAATTTTCTGAAAGATATGCAGTCTAAAACTCAAATGTCTGTCATCATTTAGTGAATTCTGTCCTCACGCATTTGCCACAATAAACCCAAAAATTACAAATTTTATGAAGAACAGACTAAAAAAAATTTCAAAAATCTTGACAGTTTAAAAACACCTCCTTCCCTCTTTCTACACACACACGCATCCCTACCTACCTACTTCTTACGCATGCACACACACACACACACACACACACACACACACACACACACACACACACACACACACACACACACACCTACTTAAATCTTATATACACACACACCTATCTACTACCACTTAAAGACACACACACAAGTCTACCTCTCATTTGTCCATTCGTGGTCTGCATTTCAAATGTCTTCTGGCTGCTGGCATTCAAATTCTGTGCTTAAACAGCTGGTCACACAGAAGAGACAGATGTTGTGCCACCAGACGCAAATGGCATTCTTCTTAAAGAGGAAAGCCCTTAAAAAAAAACTTTTTTAATTAAAAAATAATTCTCCCATTTCATGGACCGGGAGGAAATGTCTGCTGGACTGGAGCCGGTCCACGGGCTGGTGGTTGGAAACCACTGTACTAGTCTATTGATCTGTGAGGATCTTAAGAAGCCTAACCTTACATTCCCATGGTAGTTTTTAGCTCTTATAATTTGCAAATGAATAATCCAGAGAGGATTTGTTGGACCATTTACATGGTTCCCCATACATGAGGGACAGGGGTGCTAAACTGAGGGTGAATTTGTTGTTATCCATTCATTTGTTCAAATTACATTTGAAAAGAGTAATATAAATACTTTGCTTTATGTGAAGTCAAAACCAGTTCCACAGAAGCGATACATACCTACCCCTCCAACATGTTCTATTTATTTTGCAAAAGACACTGAGATCCCTTGAATAGGTGTTTACACCACTGGACTTATGAGTGTGTAATAGGACTGAAAGAACAGGGTCAGTTGAAGCTCTGTAAATGAAGAGCAGGCTGTCTCAGTAACCTGTATGATACTAAGAAGAGACAAGACTTTCAAACAGTATGCATAGTTCTTACGATTTAGCTGCTTGATTTTTTTAGTGAGAAAGTGTTGTGGTTGTTCCAGTTCTGACAAGTATTTGGACAGGTGCACATCGAAAGGCATTATATTCAATGACTGGCCAACTGAGTGCTGAAGACAGCTGAATGATTGAATCCCTGACTGTGGACGCAATATCTTTATACATAAGTTGTTCAATGAAAAAAGATTTCCTTTTAACAATGGATATGTGGTAATCAAATAACAGTTCTTGTTGACATAGATTCCTAACTACTTGATCAATTATCAGGGGTGTGTTTTCAATGTGATAGTTACAAGAGGAGTGAGGCTTACCAAAGGATATGATTATACACTTCTTGGCATTTAGTTTTAGTCCATGGTTTTGGCACTAGCTATTTGTTCAGGACATGTTCCTTTGGAGGATCCTGGTGTCCTCTTGTAAGTCTATTATGACACCAAGTCTGCTATCATCTGTAAACTTCAGCCACAAACACCTAACAATAGCTTTGGCCTCCAAGAAGTAAAACCCAAAGAGGAGTGGCCCAGGGACTGAGCCCTTGGGTACACTGCTAGTGACAAGTACGGGGGGGGGGGGTGCCAAACCTGACCAACTGTCTAAATTCTGAGCGTTATTTTGCCTCTGTAGCTGAAAAGAGGGTTTTTTTTCATCTTATAAAGTGACAATATGCAGAATCATAAAGCTATGTTTTAACATTGTTTCAGATCATTGACTGAACAATGTCAACGAAAAGTGTGGAATTTTCAAGTGTGGAACTCCCAGCCATCATGAGGTTCCTACTCCTACAGAAGAAAACTCCAAAGGAAATCCTTGAATGTATGATGCAAACATTGAATGACAAGTGCCATCTTACTCAACTGTGAAGAAGTGGTGTGCATACTTTCAGCATGGAGATTTTGAGACTGAAGATGCAGCAAGGTCTGGGAGGCCTCAAACGGTGTTAACTCCTGAAATTGCTGACCAAGTCCATAACCTGATTTTGGCATATCGGTGAATATTGGCTAAAACATTTGCTGAGACACTACAGATATCCAAGGAATGTGTTGGGTTTATAATCCATGAGCAGCTAGGTATGCAGAAGTTGTCAGCCAAGTGGGTGACCAAATGTTTGAATGCCAATGAGGAAAGATGTCTAGTGGACACTTCCAAGTTGATTTTGCAGCATTGTTTTGCACTGGTGCCAACTTTGTGGAACTAGTTACTGTTGATGAAACATGGTTACACCACTAGGATTCTGAGACAAAACAACAGTCCATGCAATGGTGGCACTCATGTTCACCAAGGCCAAAGAAGTTCAAGACCCAAAGTCATCAGGAAAGGTCATTGCCACAGTGTTTTGGGATCAGAAAGGTGTTGTAACGACTGATTATCTTCCAAGGGCCCAAACAGTTAATGCAGAATACTATTGTAACTTTCTGTGCCAACTAAAAGAGGCATTGAAAGAAAAAAGGAGAGGGAAGCTGTGGAAAGGAGTTCTCTTTTTGCAAGACAATGCACCTGTTCACAAGGCTGGCAAAACGATGGGTTTTTGACAAAATTGTATTTCAAGTGCATACACCCTCCACCCTACTCACCAGATCATGCTCCATGTAACTATTTCCTGTTTCCAAACCTTAAAAAGTGTTTGACAAGGTAACAATTTTCAAGTGATTCTGAGGTGATTGCAGCAGTGGAGCAGGATTTCAGTGACCACACTTCAGAGTTTTTTTGGCAGGGTTACAGAAACTTAAGACACAGTGTGCCAAGTGTGTTGAACTTCAGAGAGAATATGCTGAAAAACTTGTAAGTTTCATGGCTCCAAGTCATTTCCTTCTTGGTCTGGCTTAGCATTTTTCAGCACCTCCATGTATTTTGGAGGAGGAAGAGTTGTCCACTCTAACTTCCTGGGTTCTCTTTGTGAGCCAGTTTGCTATCCAGTTTGTTACAAAGGGTTTGACATTTAGCTGGAAGAGTTTATCTATAATACCTGAGAGTGGGATGGTGTTGAATGTCTTTGTGAGGTCTAGATAACTGATATATACTGTTTTGCCCTTATCTGTTGCTTCAGTCACTTTTTTTGAAGAAGTTGATCAGATTAAAAGGGCAGCACTTGGCTTTGAGTCAAGAGTCTGTAGGTTACCTATAATTAGACTAGTGGTCTATTAATTCTATAATGATCCTTTCCATTGCATCACAGATGAGACTGATCAGGTTTATGTGCCTGTAATTACCTGGTTCTGTTGAAGCCTCACATTTGTGTAAGGGAATGATGTTGCTGTCCTCCATTCATCTGGCATGAAGGCTGTTTTGAGACTGATATTGAATAGTTTCTGTAGGGGATCAGTTTCATGATGACTAGTAGGCATCCTGGTATGTTATCTGTCCCATACACATGTAATGTTCTTGGGAGATTTAAAGGGGGAATAGGTGTGGGTATATGATCTGAGAATATTGGAGGGGAGAGGGGTTAGAAGTTTGAGCTAAATGTATTCTGATAGATTGACTGTGTTCTCTGGTTTACTATTAGCTCTGCACAGTGCTGGGCATTGTTTTGAGATTTTTAACATAATTAAAGGCTTTGTAGTTTTCCTTCACCTGGGTGGCTGTTTTTACCTTATATCTGGTTTTGGTTCAATTAATCAAGGTTCAGAGTTCCTTGCTTAGTTTAACAAGAGCATTTTTGACATCTCGAGAGTTAGATTTATTTTTTTCCATTCAATGAGTTTTACCTTTTATTATACAGCCTGTTTATATTTGGGTTTCACCATAGGAAATAATTTCGAATGTGCTGTTGTATTTATTTCTGAGGGGAACAGATGCTTCTATACAGCTGTACATGTGCATAGAATTTGGCAGTAAAGAACTCCACATAAGCAGTGAAGTCATCCAGCCAGAGGAGGCTTTTGAATTTAGCTAAGTAAGCATTCAGTTTTAGTAAATTAATCTTCATATAATCTGGGAATACTGAAGTACTGGAAGATGCTCCAGGCTTCAGTCTTGTGATAAACATGATGGACTTGTCCTCTGATGTGACCAAAGAGGAAGTTACAATAGGTGGGGAGCAAAGCTGTCCCATATTGATAAGGATAAAGTCCAATATATCATCGTCCCTGGTTGGAGTATAGAGTAAATGGCTCCAGGGAGTTTGCATTGATGAAGTCCAGAAATCTCTGGACATACATGGTTGAGGATGTACAAGTCTCCCAGTTTAGGGAGGGGTAGTTAAAGTTTCCTAGGAGAATGGTGTTTGGCTTAATACATAGAGACTCCATATTAGTCAAACATTGGCTGGGGGGAAATAGATAGTGTCCTATGGTTTCCTATGATATGTGCTTTTGTTAATAGTAAGTTGTATGTTGGGGGAGGTTTCCAGAACATTGTCATGTCTAAAGAGTCTGAGAATTAAAGTTTTTTTTTTTTTTTTATGAATATGGAGTGATCGCCTCCTTTAGTGCATTTGTTTAATGTGGTGGGCCTCAGCATGTGATAGGTAGCAGAGTAGTTAAGGTGGGGTAAAGAGAGCAGCTACCCTAGGTGCAGTGCGTTAGGGGCATGATCAACAGCTCTATTTATTAATTTTTTTTTTTTTTGCATCAGGTCTTGGTTTGGCTTTAGAAGCTGGCATTCCTCTAGTGCTGAGCAGCAGTGCCAGATCAAACTGTTTTTTTTTTTTGCTCTCATATAGAAAGCGTGAGGGGCATTGAAGAATGTAAGGACCTGGAGCTTCTCTACTGCTGTATCAAAAGGACCCTTTTTTCTTTTGCTCTCACATTAAGAGGATAAGGGGTTGCTACACTGTGGAGCAGCTCCAGGCACCACAAGAGCCAGCAGCAGTTGCAGTGATAAACAGTGAAACTCTCCATTGATGGAGTGCTATAATGGTCTTCAACAAGGTCTTTGTGATGATGCATATATCAATGTTTTCCAGGCTAAGGAGTATTTGTAAGGAGTAGAGTTTTTTGTTAAGGTTCTTAGCACTGAGCAGCAATACCTTACTTTATGTTATCCTTAACACTATTCATCTTACATTCATTAAGGATACCTTACTGTTATCCTTAATGTTGTTAATCTTACTTTCACCACCCAGGAAGAACTGAGCAGGCCTCATCATTCCTGTTCCTCCCCTGGGAGATGTGGGTAGGCACTGCCTCATCATTCGCCTCTCTTCCCAAATGGCTCTTCCCTATGGGAGATATCAGCAGGCTCCATCTTATTATTCCTGTACCACCTCAGCTAGTTCTTTCCTCTGGAAGATGTAAGGAGGCTGTGCCTCATCATTCATCCCCCTACCCAAATAGCTCTTTCCATAGGAGATTTGAGCAAGCTCGCCTCATTATTCCTGTCCCTCCTCAGCCAACTCCTCCCCATGGAGATGTGAGCAGGCTCCATCTCCTTATTCCTCTGCCACATCAGCCAGCTCTTTCCTGTGGGAGATGTGAGGAGGCTCGGCCTCATCATTCCTCCCCTCCTCAGATAGCTCTTACCATAGGAGATTTGAGCAGGCTCACCTCATTATCCCTGTCCCTCCTCAGCCAACTCCTCCTCATAGAGATGTGAGCAGACTCCATCTTCTTATTCCTCTGCCACCTCAGGCAGCTCTTTCCTATGGGAGATGTGAGGAGGTTCTGCCTCATCATTCCTCTCCCTCCCCAGATAGCTCCTTCCATTGGAGATTTTTGAGCAGGCTCCACCCCATCATTCCTCTCCCTCCCCAGATAGCTCCTCCCATTGGAGATTTGAGCAGGCTCCACCTCATTTCTTTCCATCCCCAGCCAACTCCTTTAGTACTTGGGCTGCTAATTGATCCTACACCCCCTCCATCATTTTCAGGGCTTTATCCCTGTACACCATGAACCCAGCTGATCTTTGGTGATCTGCCCCATTTACTATGCTGTTATTCCTTCTCAGAACTTCCTGCATGTATTGTCCCAGTCTCTACCTATCCAGACATTTCTTTAGCTTCTTCCCCTGCTGTTGTTTTCTCCTTCTGTTAGTGCAGTCTGTGGTTGTTTATTTCATCTAAACATCTCAGTTTTAACAAGTACTTACAGCTTCATAATTTAAACATTTTTACCTACATTTTCACATTTTGTTCTCTTGCTGTCTCTTTACAGCCTCAGTAATTGTGACATTCCTGCAAACACACACACACACACACACACACACACACACACACACACACACACACACACACACACACACACACACACACACACACACACACTCACACACACACTCTTTCTCACATGTGCAATATACAGAGTTCAGCTTCAGACCTGCCAAGCCATCCACATTTAAGATACAGAGTGCACACACACACACACACACACACACACACACACACACACACACAGTCTCACGTGTAACCTACAGAGTTCAGTTTCAGACCTGCCAAGCCATCCACACTTAAGATACAGAGCATCCTTTATATAAAGACAGTCAGTTACTCTTCTATGTCCCCACTTACACCAGCCATCTTTAGCTTCTCACTGAATTTTATTGCATCTTTCTGTGCCACACTCTCTTTCTCACTTTCCTTCTTCTTCTCACTTATATCACTGGCAGCATCTGTGAGAGGGCTTAAATTCTGTCATCTTTACTGCTCTCAGTTGTATCATGTAACTTCACATTATCTTTGTTAGCTGCCAGGTAACACTCCCCCACTGCTGTGTCCAACTTCAGACTTGGTACATTCTTCCATCTCACCAGCTGAATGCACATCCCTTCTTTTCCTCTCCTTTCATGCACCTTGTGCAACAGAATTTTTCAGTGTAAGTATGCCAGAAGCCAAAATTACACTCTCCTCCTCTTTTCCCTTTATTTTTCTGCTTGATTTCTTATTTCCCTTTCCCTTTATTTTTGAATTTCTGCTTTGCCTCCTTACTTGCCTAGGTTCCAATATTTTCAGTCCTCTAGGATATCGTATTTTATGTATATGAACTCCCCATGCTGATAATTGCTTTCATAACCCTGTCTGCCGTTGTACATTACCACTACACCTCAAACGTCTAAGCTTCTTCACTGTCTCTGTGTTCCTTAGTTGTCAGTTGAGCAAGCTTTAACCCACAGTGTCTTCTGCCCTTACTTGCAATTCTTCCTTGTCAGTAATCTGCAGTTTTACTGCTTTATGGTGCATATTGGTTACTTGCTGAATGCAATCCTCATATTATTTCATTGATTAGATAGATTCCTGTAAAACCTGAAATACATAAATTAGATTTAAACACAATTTAGCAGTGAAATTCAAATGTTACTGATCAAGTCATTGTTATTGATTTTAATGGATGATGTAAGTAATTATACTTCTTATCACCAGAAAGTTTTTCACAGATTTACTGTGTCCTGTAGATCTGTTTAAAGATTAATGACAGAATTATCACAAAACACAGCCACCATCTGGAACTCTTCGTAGCTACAATCTCATGCATCAATACTCCGAGTTAAATATATACCAGCAACATTGGTTTAAGCTAAATATTAACAAGTCACCTGAATCTGATGATGCCTTTGTAATTAATAAAATGAAGACCAGAGTAATATTACTGTAAGTAAAAGTAAATTTGTGACAGTCTACAAAGCCATTTATGGTGGACGTTAGGATTTTTTTAACCTGTTTTTAAGTTTAACGTTTATGAAGTTTCAAGATGGTTGGTCATGACACTTTGCCAAAAATGGATAGCTAAAATAGATATTTAGAACAGTTCTCAAAACAAGAGACAGAAGCAAGGAGCTGTACTCTTGTCTCCAACCCACATTCCGTAACATATAACCAATGTCAGGGGCTGTCCTCCCTCCCTATCTCACATTCACTAACATATAATCAACTTCAAGGCCATACTTCCTCCCTACCCACATTCCATAACATATAACTGCCTTAGTAGACAGTACTCTCCCTATAGCACAGTCCTTAACCTGAAACTAACAACCCCACATTCCCAACAATATAACTAACTTCAGGGGCTGTACTCCTTCTCCACCCTACATTCTTTAATATATAACTAACTTCATGGGCTATACTCCCCCACCACATTCTATACAATATAACTAACTTTAGGGGCTGTACTTCCTGACCACCCCTAATTCTCTAACATATAACTAATTTCAGGGGATGTACTCCATTCCCACTTCACATTTCTTTATGTATAAATGACTTCACAGACTGTACTCCCTCCCCAGATGCCACAGTCCTTAACATATAATTAATGTCAGGGACTGTACTCCCTCCATACCACACTCCTTAACATATACAGGGGATATAAAAAGTGTACACATCCCTGTTAAAATGCCAGGTTTTTGTGATACAAAAAATGAGACCACACTAAATCATTTCAAAACTTTTTCCACCTTTAATGTGACCTATAACCTCTACAATTCAATTGAAAAACAAAAAAATCTGTTAGGGGAAAAATATAAAAAATAAAAAACGTACAATAAGCTGGTTGCGTAAGTGTGCACACCCTTAAACTAATACTTTGTTGTAGCAACTTTTGATTTAATTACAACATTCAGTCTTCTTGGACAGGAGTCTATCAGCATGGCACATCTTGACTTGGCAATATTTGCCCACTCTTCCTTACAAAAGTGCTCCAAATCTGTCAGATTGCGAGGGCATCTCTTGTTCACAGCCCTCTTCAGGTCACCCCACAGATTTTCTATTGGATTTAGGTCTGGGCTCTGTCTGGGCCATTCCAAAACTTTAATTTTCTTCTGGTGAAGCCATTCTTTTGTTGATTTAGATGTATGCTTGGGGTCATTGTCATGTTGAAAGGTGAAATTCCTCTTCATCTTCAGCTTTCTAGCAGATGCCTGAAGGTTTTGGGCCAAAAGTGACGGGTATATGGAACTGTTCATAATTCCCTCCACCTTGACTAAAGCCCCAGTTCCAGCTGAAGAAGAGCAACCCCAAAGCATGATACTGCCACTACCATGCTTCACCATGGAGATGGCGTTCTTTTGGTGATGCAAAGTGTTGCTTTTGCACCACACGTACCTTTTGGAATTGTGGCCAAAACGTTCAGCCTTGGTCTCGTCAGACCATAACACATTTTCCCACATGCTTTTGGGAGACTTGATGTATTGTTTTGCAAATTTTAGCCAGGCCTGGATGTTTTTCTGTGTAAGAAAAGGCTTCCGTCTTGCGACCCTACCCCATAGTCCAGACATATGGAGAATACGGAATATTGTTGTCACATGTAATACACAACCAGTACTTGCCAGAAATTCCTGCAGCTACTTCAGTGTTGCTGTAGGTCTCTTGGCAGCCTCCCTGAACAGTTTTCATCTTGTCTTTTCATCAGTTTTGGAGGGACGCCCAGTTCTTTGCAACGTCACTGTTGTCCCATATTTTCTCCACTTTTTGATGACTGTCTTCACTGCTTTCCATGGTATATCCAATGCTGTGGAAATTTTTTTGTACCCTTCTTCTGACTGATACCTTTCAACAATTATATATTTTTGATGCTTTGTAAGCTCTCTGTGAACCATGGCTTTTGCTGTAGCAGGCAACTGAGTAAATATCAGGAAAATTCTACTAGGACAGCTGAAATTTATTTGGGGTCAATCAGAGTCTCTTTAATTGAGGGCAGGTGTGTACCCAAGAAGACTGAATGATGTAATTAAATCAAAAGGTGCTTCAACAAAGTATTAGTTTAGGGGTGTGCACACTTATGCAACCAGCTTATTGTATGTTTTTTATTTTTTTATAATTTTTTCCCTAACAAATTTGTGTGTTTTTCAATTGAATTGTATAGGTTATAGGTCACATTAAAGGTGGGAAAAGTTTTGAAATTATTTATTGTGGTCTCATTTTTTTATATCACAAAAACCTGGCATTTTAACAGGGGATTGTACACTATTTACATCCACTGTAACTACCATCAGGGTTTGTATTCTCTCCCTATCAAAGATTCCCTAATATATAACTAATTTCAAGGCCATACTCCCTCTCCAACCACATTCCATAATATATAACTTTCTTAGTAGGCTATACTATCTTCCCATATCACATTGCCTAACATATTCTAGCTTCAGGGCCTGTACTATTCTCTACATCATACCATATTTCTTAGCATATACCTAATTTCAGGATTATAACAGATCCTTGGAAGGAAATACTTTATTAACAGAAGTGTACTTTAAGTGAATTCTAGCTTTCATAAATAATCAAACACTTGTTTACAGATTTTAATTTTTTTTTAAATGTAGAACAATCTGCACCTTAGCATTATAGCTGTATAATGTATGCATGCATATATGTAAATGTCTTCTGCTTGGTTTAGAGCTGTGAGACAACTAATATACAAACATAAACTAAAAAGAAAATTTTTGGCTATATAATTATTGTCATTACTGAATGAGATGTCCACATATCTTCAGACCTTTTTAATATGTATGTTCTTCTGTGCCATTCTGCCCTTATCTTGTTGCAAACAGTTATCACTGAATGTGCTGTATGCCTTTTGGTCTGAGTACTGTCTCTAAACAGTTCTTGAACCAGTTCACTTGACCAGTTAACAAGTGTTAAATAAATAAATAAATAAATAAATGAGAGAAAAAAGGAAAGAACAGTAATTGGAATAAAGCTGGTCACTAGAGCTGGGTAACTGGGGATGTTTTTTTCTGTCTTGACTCACCCTTTTTTATCCAACATCTTCACCTGCTGCCTTTGTGTAAGTCCTGTCTGAGGTGGTAAGAATATGCTTAGTCCTTAAACAATAACTGTGATAAGTTTGCTCAAACTATATATTAATCATTTTGAGAGAATGCAAAGAGTGGATTGTCAGTCTGTATAACTATTTTGATCTGCTGCCTTTTGCTTTTAGTGTCGAATTGAAAATGAACTGGAAGCCATCTTTGATGTACTACAAAGCAGCACGCGAACATTTATCCAAGAGCAACCTCTTTATTCTAAATGACTCTTCTGAATGGAGTACATGTGATGGATGTTTTCACCAGATGTAGCCACTCACTTGTATATAGTCTGAAGATTCGTCTGGATTCTGCTTCTCCTTTTTTTGAAATCAGGATGACTACAGCACAAATAACAAGTTCACAGACACCTTCTGCCTGTAGTAGAGTTTGAACCTGCACTCTCTTGGCTTCAAGGCTTTAACTATTAGATGACACAGCTGTAGGCAGAGTGGCTACTTACTGGTGAGCTGGTGCAGCTAAAATGTGCAGTTTGAGAACTGAGTTTTGAAGTGTCTGGAGAGATACTGCTACAGTTCAGAGCTGTAGCTTCAGAATATAATTACCAAGGTGATGTCTGTTGTCATGGTACAATACAAACCTACAATTTCAGAATAGAACCTTGAGATGTCCGTTTGGGTCATGGTACAGAGCAATGCTGTCACTTCAAAACTATGTTATCCACTGGGGTACTTGTACAGGCCAAGATTTTGGTTTCAAAACAGAACCTTAAAGTGCCCACTAGGATCATGTAATCATCACATTCCCTTACATGTGGTTTTAGTACACAACTCTGAGCTGTCCCATGGGATATATGTACAGCCAAAAGCTTCAACTTCAGGACACACTCTCAAGAGGTCCACTGGGATTGTAGTGAAGCACAGAACTATAACTATAGAATGGAACCCCAGGTTTGTTGCTGAGATACAGATATACTGCAGTGATGTGACCCCAAAACACAATCCAAAGTGCCAGTGGAATAATGTTAAAGTGAATCTATGATTTTCGGGAGGGCGGTACTGTCTGCTTGTACCTTGGCAGAACCCCAGAAACCCACTCCTCAATCCATTTTAATTTTTTAGAATGTTTCAAGTAATAGATACATATACAGTCCACTCCTGTTGCACCAGATTGAATAACAAAAACAATGATTAATAATTTACCTAATGCAGCTACCAGTTATACAACACACCCCCATTATCCCTTCTTCCTCCTTACTCCATGTTATATATCTCAGTACAGAGGAGACTTGATCTCCAGATACCAGACTCAACACTGTAAGTAACATATTGACACTCCATTGTTCCTAAGATAGGAGAGTTTAATCCCTGTGTTATAATTTGTTAATTTATTTATTTATTGTTTCCTTATTTATTTACTTATCTGTCATTTGTCACCTGAGTGAATTGGCCAAAACTGTTTTCATCTATTCTCTGGGCCACAAATAAAAGAGTAATTTCACCATATACAATGGAGATAATTCAGCATAGGCAGCCAGCCAACATGTGGGGGGGGGGGGGGGGAATGAATCAGAGTACACATAGAAAACTCACACAGATACAGGGAGAATATGTAACCCCAGCACAAAAAAAAGACAAGAAATTAGAAGATGACCTTTTTCCTTTAAACTGTGGAACAAAAACCTAAACACTGAGACATTGTGCTGCCACTTAATGTCACAACCCTTAATTATATTTTTTCTATGAGGTTCTTATTTACAGCTCAACTGTATTTATACGCATTTAGTACTATACTCCAGCCATCCTCCCTTCCTCATTTAGACTCCTTAGTAACCTTCCGTATTATATCTGTGTTCCTTCTCTGAATCTCACCTTTTCCAATGATTCTACCAGACTTCCTCCTTTCTAGTACACAGCAGTATAACTTTTCATCCACACAGTAAAATGCATAGGTGAATTAGTCATTCTGCAGAACCTGGCAGGATGTTTCTCTTAGGTGGAGCTTAAATCTGTGTCTTCAGAACATAATTCTGAATTACCTTCTGTATTTGACTGTAACTATATTGCTTAACTGTGTCTGATACTAGACAGTACAGCAGAATCCTCAGCTATATATGTTCAAAAAACCTTGAGGGCCACTCCATCCTCTGCTCCGAAAGCTACTGCCTTGGGTGGCATCAACAAGTGATATTAGGATACAGTCTAGCTCAGAGGTACATTCTAGCTCAAAAGGTATCATAACCTCCAAGTAACCCATAAAATCAGTCTTAGAGCTACTTTTAACAGTATTTGTTAACTAAATGTGGACATGTTGCTTATCTGCCATAGTGATGCAATATACACATTGTTTGGCACTACTGTACCCCAGGCTTTCTGCCCAACAGATTCAAATCATAGTCTAAGATGCCTTCATGAAGTTCAAAAGCTAATTATCTCAGGGAATGCTCATAGTACTCATTGAAGATGGTCACCTCATTAGGTTGCTCCACTTTGGAATCAGATTACTATAAAGATGGCCACAGGTCAGAATGACAGCAATGATATAGTGCGTTCTACTAGTAAAGTTTCACAACTTAATGTTGTTGAAGGTGTTAGCAGTTTAGTGGCCATTTGAACTAAGGTGGTAAATTTGACTGCCTACATGAAATGTTTAAGAGTGGCTATAACAGATTAAGCAGGTCATGTGCATCACCAGTTAGAAAGCATAAAACCAGCCAAACAGCAAATATGTGAGATTCATGATAAGACAGGTGAGTGATACTAAAACAGCTGAAGCAGATAGGCAGCATTCAAGTAAAATGGAAGGCAAGCAAAGAAAGTGAGTGAAATTTGAGGATGCATTGCATTTTGGCAGGTAAGGAAAGACATTAACATGATGGAATATGTTAAAAGCAAGATGGTGGAGCTGACTGCTTTTGTGAAAAACTCCCTAGGAGAAACAAAGGTGAAAAAATTGTCTCATATAAACAGAGTAAAGTTAAATATGGAAAATCAAAGCCAATTCTTACAGGATTTCTGACTTATTGTGAAAAGGAGTAAATATTGTGGAAATTGTAACAATGGGGAGGAGGATGGGTGTATTGTTTGTGATGGGGAGACCTGTGTTTATAGAACCTAACTGTTCCAATGTGATACAGAAATATCACTGTGCAGTGGCGGCTCGTAATATTGGACTGCAGCCCCCCCCCCCCAGCTGTAAAAAGAAAAAAAAAATACTCAGACTGCTGTGAAAATGTCTGGACCAGTAATTTAGAGTGTCTGGACCATTTAAGTCAGACTGCTCACTGCTGTAAAAAGAAATAAAAAATTAGAGGGAGTGTTCATTTAAAATTTAGAGGGAGTATCCCATTTCCCAAACTCGGACTGGTTAAACAGTATTCCGGAATGGGAAACAAGGCATCAGACTGCAGATGCCCCAGAAGTCTATGTGGTTACAACCACATAGACTGGAAGGGGATCAGACTGCAACATCTGCAGAGTTTACCCAGAATCTATGCTCTGAAGCAGAAAGCAGAGTTTACCGGGTTGTTTATGGGGACGGATTGCCTGAAGCAGAAAGCAGATTTTTACCAGGGACCAACTTGTTTATGAGACTGTGATGGATGGACAGCACTTGGGTACTTTCATTTTGAAGCGTGTGTGGAGTTCAGGTACTAAGTCTATACAGAGCTTTTAAAGTATGTATGGAGTTCAGGTACTAAGCCCATACGAGCTTTTGAAGTGTGTGTGGAGTTCAGGTACTAAGTCCATATGGAGCTTTTGAAGTGTGCGTGTGTGTGTGTGTGTGTGTGTGTGTGTGTGTGTGTGTGTGTGTGTGTGTGTGTTCAGGTACTAAGTCCATACAGAAATTTTGAAGTGTGTGTGGAGTTCAGGTACTAAGTCCATACGGAGTTTTTGAAGTGTGTGTGTGTGTGTGTGTGTGTGTGTGTGTGTGTGTGTGTGTGTGTGTGTGTGTGTTTTCAGGTACTAAGTCCATATGGAGCTTTTGAAGTGTGTGTGTATATTCAGGTACTAAATCCATATGGAGCTTCTGAAGAGTGTGTGTGTGTGTGTGTGTGTGTGTGTGTGTGTGTGTGTGTGTGTGTAATGCCCCATGTAAATATACCTGGTGGCTAGAGACAGGCTCAAACCCTGTACCTTGCATGCAGATAGCAAGAGCCTGAATTCCCTACCCATCACCACTTGTGAAAACTTTTCAGATTTTTGCCTCATATTTTTGTTCTGTTCTGTTTCTCATAAAATCTGTGGTTTTCTGGAATGATAGATGTGAATTTCAGACTTCATATTCTTCAGAAGGTATATGTAACACAAAACCTTTTATTCTAGCAATTTTCTAAGTTTATAAGATCAATATTTGAAACATGTCCCTATTTTTGGGGCTGTATTCCCCCATTATTCACTTTGTCCAGGTTTTTTGTGCTAAGAGGTTGAGAGCTATGGTGAGAACTGAATTCACTGAATATGTTTGGGAGATGTATTCGCCCATTATTCACTTTGTCCGAGTGTTTTGTGCTAAGAGGTTGAAAGCTGTGGTGAGAACTGAATTCACTAAATGATAGCCATTTAAGTTTCAGTCTTCCTATCTTTGCAGAAACAGCTAATTTGGCATTGTGGTATATTGCTCTGACTGTAGTGCACAGGGTCCTGGGTTCAAGTCTTGACAGTGAAATGCTTGGTGGTAACACAGCATTTTATTCTGGCAACTTTCCAAGATTATCCAAGCAATGTTTAAACTGTGTCTCTAGTTTCTGGGCTTTTGTTCCCCAACAATAAATTTTGTCTTTTCCAGATTTCTTGTGCTGCAAAATTGAGAGATACAGTTGAGTGTTGAGTGGATTTTACAAGGAGCTGAGAGCTTCGGGGGAAGAGAAGTTTAGTGCTGCTTATGCTGAGTCTGCTTGCTTTGTTAATAGTGCAACAGGTAGTGTACTTGCTTTTGATGCAGAAGGCTGTGGGTTCTACTCCCACAGTATGTAGATGCATTCCTGATACTGTACTGTGTTATACTTTTAAAGGGGGTGGATGCTGCAGCCCTGAGAATGTCCTCTTTGGCAGAGATACCTAGTAACTATGAACCTGTTATCAGTTTGCCTTCCAGTCCCTATTGCAATATTACTAGCTTATCATTTTTTAGTGTAACATAGGCACTGTATTCATCAAGGGCAATAGGCACTTTATTTGTAGATGAAACAATGAAATCTAAAGTTGTTTGCTAGCAGCAACCTCTTCATTAGTTGCAGATCTCTTTAATGTGGAATTATTTAGATGACTGGTGGATTGTAGAAGTTTGAGTAGACTTTTTGATGGAAATGTTCTGAACTGGGCAGTTTTGTCATTATTGGTGCATGCATTTTGTTTAATTGTTTACTGGAAAATGTTCAAAACAATAAATTTAAAATGCCCTCTAACAGTTGTACTGTATTATACAATATAATTTAATACAATCAAGAAGGTGTACATTTTGTGTGCAAGTGGCCTATGATTTGAAAACTGCCCAAAGTTAATCTGTATCTGCCACTGGTCAGATGTACTTTCTCTGAATGTGGGGTTCAATGCTGTTTCAATGAATGTGAGTTTCAAGGGCAGATAAGTTTGAATGCTAAGTCTACTTTCATTGTGAGACTGCACTGTTTAGTTTAGCAGATGTCTATTAGTGTTTGTGCTGTAAAATATAAAATAAAACTTTTAAATGAAATCCAAATCATCATAGAAGTAAAGCAATATGCGCATTACAGTGTTTATGGTAAATGGGGTGAAATAGCCAAGTAATGGGACATTGGAATGGCTGCAGGGGGGAGGTCCCATTCGACCATGATTTTGTGAGGGGGAAAGGGTGGCAAACTCAGAGACAGCCCCGGCTGAACTATAACTCTCAACTGTCCAGATTTTTGCAGAATGAATAGATTTTTTGCTTATTTTTGGTTTGTTCCTCATAAAATTTGTGGTTTTCTGGAAAATCATTTAGAAATAAAGTCACTAAATAATGACAGACATTGAGTTTCAGACTTCATACCCTTCAGACAAATGATTGCTAAATCAAGACCTGTTATTATATCAACTAAGTTTATACAAGAGCAATTTTTTAGTACTGTTTGTATGCTCCCCCAATATATTTGGCCTTTTCCAGATTTCCTGCATTAAGAGGTTGAAAGGTATGTGCAAATAAATTGCTTTACAGAACTGGGTACATCCAAACCTTTCAACTGTCCCCCATTTTGGCTCAAAGTGTTGCTCTCCCCCTAATAATCCCTCCGCAAAATGGCAAATTTGGAAGAAATCGTGGAGGGTTTACAATTAATAAGTAATTGTAATGATCAGAGTTATAGATTACTTTTAATTTCAGAAATGCATGTAGATTCATATTCTGTTAGCTGCTCAAGTTAACAGTACTAATATTAAAAAAGTGTCCCTTCTTTGACAGGTTCCCAGCTGTATTGTGTGGCTATTTTATATTTGTGCATCACATTTTTGGTCCATTCTTCATAAAATTGTGGTTTTCTGGCAAATTAGTGGCACATCATTAAAGACAAGTTAGAAAATAATGACAGACATTTGAGTTTCAGATTTCATACCATTCAGAAAATTCATACTAATGCAAGACCTACTATTCTATTATCTTTCTAAGTTTATAAGAGCAGTATTAAAATTTGTCCTTATTTTTGGGCCTTTGTCCCACTTCTATTTATGACTTTGTACAGATTTCTTGCTCTGAGGTTGAGAGGTATGCCACATGTGTCAGGGCCTTCACCATCAGCCAGAGACATTTCAAATTGTGACATACTTGCTGTACCCCACTCCCTCATATAGTGACTCTGGATGTGTCCAAGCAAGGCAAGGAGCAGTTATGCAGTGTTAGTCATCCCCCATCCAAGGTAGGCACAAGTACTACAGTGGCTTTTCATCTATCCTTGATTTTTGCAGAATGTTCTGGTTTTCTGTCATATTTTTATACTGTTGATTTATGCTGCTTCTTATTCAGAAAATGCATGTTGTTGCAGTACCTGTTGGTGTGTGTTTAAGTAGCAATGTTTTAATGACCATCAGGTAAGCTTGTCTGAGATTGTAAGATGCAAGTAAGCTTTAATAAACATACTGTTAAAGAATTACCAACATTGAAAGCCTTTTTGTTGTTGCCATGCAGAGAATATTTACATAACTAGATAGCGTATAAGCCTTAGGTATTGAAATGCATATGACAGTATTTGTAATAAAGGACAGGATTACAGTATTTTCAGAGCCTCATTACATTTGTTGGAGACTTGCAGTCATCTTTGCAGGGTTTACCCGTAAACTAAACAGAATGCCAATCTATCATGTGTGGTCCATAACCTGTGGAGTAATCCTTTAAGCAATTTATCTTGAGCTTGTTTCTTATTTGTGGTTCATTTTGTACTTTGATCATGTTATCCCCATGAAACAAGTAGATAGTTGTTAGGCAGCAGGTCTTTTTTAGATAAGAAACATTTTTACAAGTTGGGGTATCACAGAGATTGCTACTTTCAGCATGTTACTTGGTACTTTTATAAAGATGACTATAAATTATAATTAGAACTGCAGTGCAAGGAGAAGTGGTTTAAGCTGAGTGCTGCTTGTTTTTTTTATACTTGATTTTGACTGGCATTCCAGTAATGTATTTAAATAGTAATTTATTTTTTCATGCCTCACAACCTTTTTGTTTCCATCTAGATATTAAGTAAGCTGTCATGTAGCCAATGCACTGAAATATTTTTTTCTTCTACACTTCATTTTGTCTTGATTGGACACTCATAATGACAGTTTGGCACCCAGGGTAGTGTATTTAATTAAAGTCTCAGTTTTTGCGTTTTTAACATAGCTGCACACCTTTCCAGTTGGTCACACCCCTTCTCGTTGGCCCCACCCATTCAGCTGTCTCCTGTAGCCACCCTTTGATTTGAAGTCACCAGCTGCCTCTGTCACTGTGTTTTGTGCATGTGATATGACAGCATAAATGGAGGCTGAAATTCAGAGCATCATTCACAGCCAATATGAAGGTGTTTTAGATTTTCAAAGTGCTGACCTTTGATAGTCCAAATAAAGGAAAAGTAAGAGAATAACTTAGTCATGGATGGAACAAAGTGACAAAGGTACTGTTGATGTAGATCAAAAACACCAAAAATCAGGAGAAAAACAGGTCTTTTAGCATGAAATGATTTAATTCGCTAATCGTCAAAGGCAACTTCATCAGAAATACAACTCACTACTACAGAAGCACACTTAAAATACTGTCAGCAAGTGAACAATTAATTGTATAACAAGCTGTTCAACTCATAAAACAATTATTCAATTTAAGTGAACCATCAATTAACTTAGTCCCATAGACTACAGTTGCAGTAAAAAATACATCTAAGTAAAAACTTTATTTTTTAATATTAACTTTTCTGTTTTTTTAAAAACATTTTATATTGACTGTGTCATTCAGCCCAGGATGTGTGTAAGAAGCCAATCTCAGTTGCTGTACTGCTTCTTCCTGTTCTACTTTGTTCCTATAATCACCTCCCTTAATGTCCTCGTTCACTGACTCAAGAACCGAGAAGGTGAACTTTTTCCAGTTAATGCACATAGTGGAATGTTTGTACAGGGCATTGTTGACATTTTTTGTTCTTATAGCATACAAATGTTCAAGAATACGTGTCCTCAAACTTCTAGTGGACATTCCCACATAGAATGCCGGACATCCACTACACATGGCCAAATAGACAATACCTTCGCCACCACAATCTAGTCTACCTGGAACAGATGTTAAAATCAAGGTGTTGCAAAAAAAATGTACTGTTGAATTAGAAGTGGATATTGCAGGCAAAACAGAAGGCAAATGGGAGGAAAGATGATTCAGCTGAAAGGAGAAGTTTATTTGTGTTTGCTACTCTAGGAAAAAGCATGATACAATAGAAGATTCTATATAATTCTATCATAACTTACCCATCCTCAGTTTTGCAGAACATCCCTGATTTTGCCACTTATTTTTGCCCTGACCTTCATAAAATGTTTGATTCTTCTGGTAAATTATTGATGATTATAATATGTCAATAATGGCAGGCATTAGAGATTCATACTTCATATTGTTCAGAAAATGCATGTTGAATTATCGACCATGGGATGGGAAAACCAATCTAACACCAAACGGTATAGGTTAATTCAAGCGCCAAAAGACAAAAATGAAAAAAGAATACAGACTGACAATCAGGAAAATATTGTAACCAAAAGGGAAACTGGCCAGGCTTAAAATAGGACAAATGGCAGGCAGCCTAATGTTTACCTATGAACCTGTGATGCAAAACTACTTACTTTCAGCCATCAGAATGGTATCATCTGCTTAGCTGAGGGATTTCAGAATATTTCTCTTGGCAATATTTATCCCAGCATCTGATTTTTCTGTTAGAGACATTTTGCATGATATATTCAGTGTATAATTTAATTAAGTAAGGTGACAATATATAGCCTTGTCACACTGATGTGGAATCAGTCAGTTATTTTGTATTCCATTCTGTTTCTTCTTGTTCTGCATACAGCTTCGTCCAGGAAAAATCTTAAGTTTACCTAGTTTTATATTGGCCTTGGGGACTACATTCTTTACATGAACGAAAGTAAAATGTTAATTATCAATAATGTCCCCAAAGAGCTTAGCTGAGGCAATCTCTTCCATGAAGACTGAGTCAAGAAATTTAATGATTAATTTGGGTCCATTAGTGACTGACGGAGGTGGGAGATCTGGTGGGTCAAGGCAATCTGAATTGCAGTTATCAGTATACTGAATTGGCTTGGAACCTTAATAGTGAATGACAGGGATGTAACCAGATATACACCATGTACAGAGTGTGATTTTAAGAAATAATTTATTTAGTTTTGTTTGGAGCTCTAGGATATGATATACTTAAATGTAAGAAAAATATGAACAAGTAAAGTACTTGTTTTCTTTACCTGCTTGGGTTTTTATCATTTATTGCAATTAAAGTGCCTAATTATGACAAAGAGTATCACAAATTCATTACAACTCTTAGTCTAAATTGAAATTTCATCAATGTGTGCAGTCTTTAAAGGCTACATAGGGGAGGGGGGGGGCTACATTCTGAAACCCTGCATACAGTTCCAAAAATTTTATTGATGGGTGATACCCCCAGTGGTTGGTAATATCATTTACACAGCACCCTGATAATTCTACTAACCATTTTTGGGTCATCTTGCACAAGTGCAATTACAAATTACTGAAATCTCCCAGATGCAAACAGCATTACAGCATTCAGGAGGTAAAAAAAAAAAAGACAAAAATAGTAGTTTTGAAGAGGCAAGCCACCCTGCACCCCCACTACTTATATACAACTCCAAAATTGCACCCACATGGAGAAAGAAGAAATTCAAGGGATACCAGCAATTCACCTTTCTGCTGAAAAGCCGACCAGTTGCACACTAGTGATTACACAAATGAGTCTCATTCACTAGTGCTTCATAGATATGCTGGGTTCCCATGGAGAACAGCAGCAGACATAATAGCAGACTCTAGGCTACACCCGCATTAATGAATAAGGAGCTGAAAATATTAGCAGTCCGTTTTACAGTTTGTGTTCCGTAAGTGAGCTAGCCTGAGAACCATCTCAACCTTTTGAGATCTCCATTAGCCTTATACAGGAAACTGTATCATAAGCTTTATAGAGGCAGGATGTACAGCTGTAAGAAATTTCATAAGATCAAGCTGCACTCAAACACACCACAGCAAATCAAGAAGTCACTGCCTGTGCACTATCTGGATTGAACTGTGTACTGCAATAATATCTGAGTTCATCAGCTCATCAAGAAGCTGACACATAGGTACACTTTTTGAGAATTTTTTTGAAAGGGGTGAAATGATTACATTTGGATGATAGTTATTTAGATCAACCAAGAAACCAGTCTTGTGAAGAGGTACAATAATTGTTTTATTGTAACATGTTGCGAAACAGCCCTTTTTGACAAATGTATTGATGAGGATGACTACAGTAACAGTAATACCAAATGCTGAAATCTTTAGAAATTCAGTTGATAGATTGTTCGATGCTGTTGATCATCAAATGGTGCATCTTTTAAGGTATGTGACAACCTCATTAGTGGAGGCAGTGTGTACAAGAAAGGGAAGTGAAATGATGCAGTGAAGTGAGGTAAAGGTATCAGCTGAAATACCTAATATTATTTGTCCTATTAATATTATTTTTATTAAGTTTGCATCATATCTGCCCCTCTTGTGGCATATAGGGATAAGGCCCTGACTACAAACCAGGCCACTTGGGTTTGATTAGCGGCTGGGCACTTGATGGAGTTGGCTGGGAAGATGGAGCATTCCTATCCTGCGGCGAAGGATATGTGCTGACATCTCTGCTTTAGAGTTCTAGTGGAGGCTAGAACCAGGGAGATTAAAACATCAGGCTGGAGGGGTAGAATAGACAGTTCAGTGCCTGCCCTCAGTCATAGTGTGTGTGTGTGTGTGTGTGTGTGTGTGTGTGTGTGTGTGTGTGTGTGTGTGAGTGTGTGTGAGTGTGTGTGAGTGTGTGTGTGTGTGTGTGTGTGTGTGTGTGTGTGTGTGTGTGTGTGTGTGTGTGTGTGTGTGCGCGCTAGGTATGTACAGCGAGAGACAGGTCAGCAAACAAAAATATCAGACCCCACAAATGACAGTAGCACTCCTAATGCTTGGCGCATGTCTCCAATGACAGAAGTGTAAATGCTGAAGTAGAGCCCTCAGACAGAAGGTAGACAGGCTTATTTGGTGAGGAGGAATCCTGAAGGAAATTGTGTACCGGACAAAAAAAAAATTGCATCATATCCATTCATCCATAACACCTTTTGCTATTATATACATTATAGTCACAAATTCAAAAAAATAGTAATTCAGCATCACCTGTATTAATTCAACAGCACAGATAATAATGACAATAATACAATCACCAATTTCCCTGTCATCCTTGTATAATGAATTTCAAACACACCTGAAGCCATTCAACCTGCCTTCACTCTCCCTCTAAAACATCCCTGTTATAAAAATATTATTAAGTTTTCCTAAGGGATTATACAACCCCCCTCCCCCCACACACACACACACACACACACACACACCTCCACCACAGACATCCTGTTTGTTCATCTAAATAAGTATTTTTTCCTCAACTTTGACTGATATTATATGTTGAATGCTGTGGTCGAAGTGACTGATGACATTTTTTAGCAATAGTGATTTCATCTTTTAGAGGACAGTAAAATGAGTCTGACACTGTCCTGGGTTGAGACGTTGGTCAATTTCATGGCAGAATAAGAGTCTTTAACACACAGCATTTGCTGAGAGAGTTAATAGGATGATTTGCTTGTAAGGACAGTATTCTTTTTATTTACGCCCCTCCCACAGACCTGATCCTGATAGCTTTTCTATCTGTATGCAATCAGATATTTGTTCCTGCTTAGGAATCCTTCATCAGCTCAGGCTTTCTTGGCAAGAGTTGGAGGGCAGGGAGTGGGATGGCCTACCTTTTTCCCCAGGAAAGCACCACCCTCCCCATCAGCAGCTCTTTCAAGCTCTAGTATAGCTGCCCTCCAAGGGTTCCCCTTGGCTCACAGTACAATTGCACGTGGCAGCATGGGCGCTACAGACCCAAGCACAAACTTTTGTGCTCCTGCTAGATGTCACCTGTGTGGCAGGCCAGAGCTGTCTGTCTCACCCCATGATGTCATAGTCAGGGCTTTATCCCTCTGTGCCTTATTATGTCAACCATAATATCAGTAAGATGGATATTTTCAGAGCAGCTGATAAAGGTCCAGTGAAGAATGCTTGGATGTCCAGAGACTTTTAAGGTACAACTGGGTAGATTGATCTGTTGAGAGAAACCATACAAAAGGATTGCAGGGTAGCTTGAGCCCTCATTTACTGGGGTCCACTCAAAGCTGAAATGCCCTACATTGATTAGTTATGAACTGACAAGAACATAAAGTCAATGTAATATTTCTTCGGTAATCATTTTATCTTCAGCTAGGAAGACACTAATGCAGCCTATAGGAAGAAATTTAGGGCCATGGACTTTGAAGTTAGAAAACATAGTAGACGGAAGAAGCGATGTGCTGATCAGAGATGGAACAGAGGAGATTCAAACAATATGAAAAATCTTTCCCTCCACCACCCTTATGAGTCCCATATAACCAAAGAACATTATATAAAGGTGGTATGAATGTCATACCCAAACCACTTAGCTTGAGCCGTCTTTTAGTGATAAACAAAATATCAGATGAGTAAATAAAAATCCAGCTATGTAGAAGATGCAAGTTATTTCTACCTTAATATGGACCACTTTTAAGGCCTTAGCTAGCTTCCATACAACAATAGCTATATCCAAATTAGTGTTTTGGATTGGGGCAGGGTTTGGATGCACATTATCAGAAAGCAGTAAAGAGACAGGATAAGGGTGATAACAGTAAAGTTTAAACAGTCGTTTATGATTATTTGTGGTCTCTTGTGACATGAAAGAATCTGAGATTTCACGAAGTACGTTTCTTACGTTTGGTGCTTTGGAGATCCAGGAGGAGGGGTAACCATATGCAAAAAGGGAAAGGAAAAGCTCATGGGGATACAGGTAATTGTAACTGAGATACAGACAGCTGGGCGAAGTAGGTGAATCTCCAGTGGAAGAAAAATGTGGTTTGAACCAGTGGGCCAGAAAGAGTGAACCCATACCTCTAATTTATTATGGGAGTACGGTGACCCTGGGAAGAAAAAAATACTGCATAAGTATATACACAATAGCTTGCAGGACAAGTACCTACAAAGCAGATGCTTGTCTATTCAACAACAGCAAAGCTGACACCTACCCAAATAAATGTAACAAAAAATTATACTGGGTGCACTATGCCTGTGAAACAGACAGTGAGGGGCATACCTGCTGAATCAGTACTAGCTGCACTTACACCTGGTGGGCAGTCTTCAAAGGAACATATGTCTTGGTATGGATGTCAGTGGGGACCCTCACCTGACTCTGGCTCAATGACAGGGCCTCCTATTGCTTAATGAGGCAGTTAGTCTGTAATAATCAATATTGGAAAGTTCTAGTATTTGCCAGATATGAGGAAGAGAAGTTCAAAATTGAACCCAGACAATGAGGGACCAGGGCAGTACCTGAACATGGTGAAAAACAGGACCACTAGCATTGGAATTAACTTTATTTGTAAGTGTGGAGAAGGCAGAACTACCAAAAGGCTGGAAGGTTTGTTTTGTTTCCTCCTTCTGCTCTACTAACTGCAAATTTCTCAGCTTTAACAGTCAAAATGGGAGAACACTTGGAATGCTTCTCACTGTGCTTTTTTTTTTTTTACAGTTTGATAGCCGGGTGGGTGAGCTAGTCTAGAAACTCTTTGCAGTCATGACCTGGTTACAAAAGGTACAAAGAAGCATGCAGACAATAATTAATACAAAAAATGCAGATGAGAATTGATACAAATAGTAAGAACACTGTCAACATAAAACTGTAAAGAGGTGCCAACTTAAATTAGTAAATATTTATAGAAATATGTACAGTATATACAAGAAGGAGACAGATTAAACGTGGTGCATTTGCACTTTTGGTTATGAGTTACATTGCTTGACAGTCATGGTTTAACCAGAATCATGGAAACACTTGCACCTGGCTTCTTGGAAAAGGAAATCTTTGAGCATTTTTTGAATGAGCCAAGTGTTTTATTACCTTTAACCTCAGCTGGTAAGTAATTCCATAATGCTGGTCCTTGTGTGGAAAATGCTTTTTCCTCCATTGGCCACTTTAAAGCGTGGTCTAGCTAGGGTGAGATGATGGTCTTGGCTGCCTCTCAGGGAGTAGTTTTGTTCCCTATGTGACAGTTTAGTTCTTAGAGTTGCGCAGTAGCCCATATGCATTACCTTGAATAGTAACATGCCTTGAAGAACCGTTGCTCTCCTTGTGATAAGCAGCCAGTGTACTTCCTGCAGTATTTTTTTTTTATTTAACATTTGTTTACTGAGAAAGTCCGACTTGGAACAAAGCCAATTTTCAGTGGAGGCCAGGGGAGAAACACTCCAGATGCATGTCTTTGTAATGTGGGGGAAACCAGAGTATCCGGAGAAAACCCACACGAACACAGGAAGGACATGCAGACTCCACATAGAAGGCACTCCAGCCGAGAATCGAATCAGAGAACCTCTTGCTGTGAGGTGATAATGCTACCGCTGCACCACTGCACCGTCATTCAAAACATAATGGTACAGTGATGGGTATTTTGGTCTGCTAGTAATACAAATTTACATATATTAACATCTGCAGTTTGCAGGTGTTTTCATAGGTTCACAGATTAGTACTAGGCTAACTGTCCTTGTGAGCCATTTAAGCTTACCCAATTACCCCATGTTGGTATCAAACCCTGCACCTTGTGTCTGTAAGGTAAACACCTTAACCATTATGCCAACCTCTCAACCATTTTGGGAAAACTGTAGAGCAATAAGGGGTAGGGTATATTCTAGTTTAGACAACAGTACATTTTTTAGCTATGGCTTTTTGAGCAGAAACTGTGTGGAGTTGAGATATGCGACAGCATAGTTTTAGCTGGGAAAGAACTTTGGTGGTTATATTGTCAGTATGAGTTTTAAAATTGAGGAGTGGGTCTAACATTAGCCCTAGATATTTTTACAAATTCTAGTATTAATAATTTGTATTAACTCTTTATGTTTTGAATAATATCTCCTTTTGAGTCAGAAAGATTACGTTTTGGTAAAGCGGTAAGCTTATTTCGGTTTGCAAAAGCGTAACATTTGTCTTTGTTGGGTTAATCAATAGCCAATTTGATTGAAGCCAGTTGCATAGGTTTGAGAATCTGTGCTGTATATTTGTGAGGACTGGTATGATTTGTCACTCTCCAGTAGTAGAATACCCTCTACATACTTTATAATGTTTATGTTAGGGAGATCAAAGGAAACCTGTTAATGAACAGTGAGGCAAAGTAGTGGTACTAGAGCAGAGCCTTGTGGGACACCACAACTAACTGTACCCATTTCTGAGAGTGACTTGTGATTGTAAATTTGAAAGGTCCTATATTTCTGGTAGTTTTTAAAAACAAGAAATCACACCGTCTCCAAAGTTTATTCTTTTGAGTTTATAAAGGAGCAGGTTATGATTAATCTTAAAAGCCCTAGGCATATCAACAAATATTCCAGGAGGAATAAGGCTGTTGTTCCTATTACTGTAGATATGTTCTGTTGTTGAAATTAATGCTGTCAGACTGAATCTGTGTTGGTAGTCAGAAAGAAAGCCATAGTGGATGATACGTTTAAATAGTTGTTTATATAGAAGTTTCTCAAATATATTGGACAAAGACTGGAAATTGGTTTATAGTCTTTCATATTTGAATGAGAATGTATGTGCTTGAACCACACCTTCTTTTTTTTAAATAAACACTTGTATTTCAAGCAATTTGCCAACATTTCAGGAACTAACAAAAAGAAAAGAAAAAATAAAACTAAAGGGGCACTAAAACATTTAGTTAACATATTCTAACTCTAAGAGGTAACTTTAATGTAAAATATTACAGAATTGTGACGGTACTTTGTTTCTTACTTAAGAGTACATAGTGTAAGTTTGCCATAGCACACATAGGGAGCAGAGTTCATGTAATTTAGTATAATTTAACTGACAGGTCCATTACCACCACTTTTTTGTTGGGCGGTAATTCCAATTAAATTTTGCAGCCTTCGTTAGCAGCAGCCTAATTTCATTCAGTACGCTAATAACATCAGTTATCTGAGGAGGTTGTACTGATTTTCAGCGTCTTATCCAAGCTTTCCCTGCTGCCAGTAAAATTAAGTTCTTTGCCATCCTTCCTAATATCCAGACAAAAAGAGGGCCTTAGTGTTCAGTGTAGGGTCTGGGAAGATATTATTACACAGAGATTGTAGCTTCTCCTTGAAGTCAGTTAACTTTGTACAGTCCCCGGAGACATGTGACCAGTCACCCAGCTCATTAGATAAACATCTCCAACAATGTGGTGCGTAACATTAGGAAAAATTCATTGCAACCTAATGGGACTATAAAAATATTTGAACAGGCATTGACATCCAAAAAGCTGAACCTAAGAGACTTGGTAGTGTATCTTGGTGCAAGCAGAAAGGATTGCCAGAGTGTGTCTGGGATAACTCATACTCCGGTATCTTTCCCCTTTGATTCAGAATTCATTTGTGGCCTTCAACATAGAGTAGATACCTTTTTGTATAAGCACCTTAATATGCCTTTAACTGGAGTAAAGCCTGAGCAGTTATCTAACATCCATTGAATAAGCTGGGGTCTGTCTGCTTGCTTTACTGTAGACAACTTGAATGAGTTTTTCTGTGTTGACAATGGCTTATATAAACCCTGTAGTAAGGGCCCTATCTCAAATATATCCTCAGTTTCCTGGGTACTAAAAAAATAGGGAATCATCCATCAATTGTTACCAGTATACTCATTTCTATACTTACTGTAGTAGGGTATTGAGATGGATTTTGAGAATTCCCAAAATGTGGCACCCAATATGGGCATTAGGTCACCTTCCAAACTGAGTGCAGCCTAACACTAGCAGGGTCTATTTAACTTGATGGAGGACATCTTGCAACATGGCCCTGCCTCCCCATTCCATTGAGTGTCTTTCCCAAAATAATTTATTGTAATTGGCCAGGGGCTTGTCTACCTGAGAGGAGATGATAGTTTTCCGGCATCATGCTGTTTGGGGACTAATGAAGTCTTGGGCACCTTAAGTTTCCCAGCTGCTAAATAAAGGTCAAAATCCTCTGCACCTAATTCACCATATGTGGACAGTAAAGACAAGATCTCGCAAGCTCCTCTGGGTTTAGCATTAGCCTATATAAATCAGGAGATTAGTTGCTTGAATTTTTTATGAAGGTCTGGTTGGAGGTAATTGGGATTCCCAAGGCATAATAGACCACCATCAGTAGTAAAAGCTAGCTAGTGGCCTGTATCCTTTCAGCTATATCTAAGCAGATATTTTCCCATTACCTAGTTAATTTTTGCACCCTGTTGAGAATCTCAATGAAGGTTAGTTATGCAGTTCTTGGAAGTGATGTGGACAGTGTAATCCTTAGATAAGTCAAGTTATCACGCAAGTTCAAAAAGGGAAATCTTGAGGCAAGGCAGGAGCTGGGATTTGAATTCATCTTAATTGCCTTTGTTTTAGTCACATTAATCTGGTATCCTGACAATCTCCTGAATGCAGCAAGTTCTCTAAAGGTTGGTTCTAGGTCTCTGTCTGGACATACAAAAAGAAGAAGAAGCAGGTCATCCACATGCAAGGCATGTCTCAATTTCTCATTTGTCCCTATTTCATACAGTTTAATTTAACTGTTGAGGCTGCCCACTAAAGTGTGCTAGCCTGTGTAACTGATTTATCACTGTTTCTGCATTTTCTGTGTGTTTCTATCAAAAAAACAAAAAAACAAAAAAATAATCCTTGTTTTCCCACCTCTCCTCGACTAGTTTAGACCAGTTTACAGGCATTGCTGTATTCTGGGCTGTGGTGTAGTTCCTGTGTTGTCCATTACCTTACTTGGATAGAAGGAAGTTTCTTTGCTCACCAGTGGGAGTGGGGAGCCTTGAGCAGCCTACCTGTCCCTGTAGGAAGTGGCCTCAGCACAAGAGCTGTAGTAATTGGTTGTTTTGGAAAATTTATAGCTCTTTTGTAGTTCCCTGTTTAAAATTCGCGTTTGCACGGCTTTTAGCGGTTGTGCGCATAACAGCGCCGGTTAAACAAGGTTAAACTTCTTCTGGCTCCGCCAAGTCTGCTCTTCAAATTTTCCCTTAAGGAAGCTCTACTCTTAGTATAATCAGACTACTCACTATATTATAAGCCTAGCACTTGTTCTCAAAACTTCTCTACTAAGTAAGCACTCTCGTACTAAGTAAGCACTACATCCACCTACCACCCCTGTGAATATCCACTTCCCTTAAAGGCACAGCACTCCCTTATACTGTTCTAGCATGTCGAGTGGTAGATTACAGGCATCCTCTCCAGTTCAGCTGGTTAATCTGGGTATGTTGAGACAATGCTACAATTGTCTCATGTACACAGACAACCCTCTCCTCCTCCCAACAAACACAAATACAAGTGAGAGATGTAACTATATAGCCAAACTGGAGGCCGAACTCTCTCAACTCAGGGCTGGCATGACCAGACAGGAGGAGATGGTAACCACACACACAACAAACCCAGTCCCACATAGACCTACCACAACTGCAAACCAAACACATAAAAACACAAAGACATACTCAGAGGCTCTAATAGAAAACTTACCAAAACAACAGAGGCTCCCAAAGCAGACATCCAAAAATCCACCACCTCAAAACAAAACACATGCAACACATACTTCAATAAATCAGTGTGTCAACCAATCACAGCCCTTAAGGCCAAACACCATGCCTGATACACTAATAATAGGTGACTCTATAGTCAGACACACTGATGTCCCGCTTACCAGGCTGAACAAGGAGAGGGTGACTCTGAGCTGCCTATCGGGAGCTAGGATCCACCACATAACACACACACTCAGGTCACTCCAAAGCAAGTACAAATATGACTCCGTCATTGTCCATGCTGGCATGAATGACCTGAGACATACCTCCCTGGACTACATGAAAAGAGACATAGAGGAGCTCTCTGATTATGTAGCCCAGGCTGGTATGACCCTGACCCTGAGCAGCATCTTGCCCTCACCAAGAATGATGCCACAATACAAAGACAAGATGATCAGCTTTAATAATTGGCTCAAGTACTGGTGTCATTCTAAGGGGATCCAATGTCTGTCTGCTTGGGATGACATGTTGGACAAGCCACGCTGCTTCGCAAGGGACGGCTTACACCTGTCACCACTGGGCTTCCGGATATTGGCTAAGGCTCTTGCCACCCCCATAGTGCCTTTTTTAGGCAAGGCTCAAAAGACAAACCCACCTCCTTAGAAAACAAAAATGGAAAAAAACTAAGGGTAATGCTGCTCAATGCCAGAAGTCTAAATCTCAAGATGCAGGCACTCGATGCACTCCTCAGTATGGAGAACATCGACGTCTGTGCAGTAACTGAAACCTGGCTCAAGGCTCCTGAGAGCACCCCAGCACTACCAGGCTATACCTCGTATCATGCTTTTCGGCCCCAAAACCAGGGCCGAACCATAAAGGGAGGGGGAGTGTCCATATTCATCAAGGACACCCACACCTCCAGGTTAGTAGCAACACATGAAGCATCAGAGACCATACAGGTGCAACTAACCATAGGCAAAACTGCTATACAACTGGTAGCATGTTACAGACCACCCTCCCAATCTCAGGAACCCCACTCAGCCTTCCTGAAGACATTGGAGGATATGAATGTATCACAAAATACCATCATACTGGGAGACTTCAACTACCCAAACATAGATTGGGTACATTATTCTAGCCCTAACACCCTAGCCCAAAGGTTCCTGGAATTCATAAATTCAAATGCACTGGAACAACTAGTCACCTCTCCCACTAGGGAGATAATATACTAGACCTGATCATCACAAACATGGGGACAAAATGCTCCACACGGAGGTATACCCCTCACTAGTGAGATCTGACCACAAACTAATCACCCTGGATATACATATCCCACCTCCACCCCAGCACAAAAGACCACAGTGAAAACTTCTCAAAAGCAGACTTCACTCTTCTTAAGACTGAGATGGTATCCTTTAAGCCCACTGGGCCAGTGGATACCACATCCCACAATGCGAATCCTTCACAAATGCTTTCTATGGACATCTCCAAGAATGCATGGATCATGCAATCCCAAATAAATCCAAGTCCCTCTCCACCAAAGGCAACCGTCCTGTCTGGTGGACCTCAGCCATTAACAAATTGTATAACAAAAGAAGGAAGCTACTGCACGACAGAGCAAAATCCCATAAAGGGAAGACATCTCTGATCAACATTAGCAGAAAACTACGTTCTCTCATAAAAACATCCAAGGTCAACTTTGAGAGAAAAATCGCTAAGGACACTAAAGATAACCACAAAGCCTTCTTCAGCTATGTTAGAAACCTGGGCGGAAACCCACAGATATGCTCAGAGTTAGTTCACAACAACAAAAAATACACTGAACCCACAGATATTGCCAACATTCTGGCTGACAGGTTCAGTGCAAATTTCTCTCCTCCCTCACCCCCAAAAGAAGAAATACTTATCCCAACTGAATGTAATCTCCCTGTCATCTGAGATGTCCAAGTGAGAACCGCCCTCAACAAAGCTAAAAACACAACATCAATGGGACCTAACGGTATCCCGGGTTGCGTGCTACATGAACTCCAAGAGGAGCTAAACCCACACATAAAAATGCTATTTAACCTTAGCCTTACTACAGGATATGTACCTGAACACTGGCGTACAGCAACAGTGGTCCCACTCCACAAAGGGGGTACCTCTACAGACCCTGGGAACTACCGTCCCATAAGCTTAACCAGCCTGGTCTGCAAAGCTATGTAAAGAATCATTATGGAACGCATAAACAGAGACATAGGGGACCTACAGACACTTGACCCCACCCAGTTCGGCTTTGTAATGTGCAGATCCTGCCTTTTGAACCTGGTTGACTTTTTCGAAACAGTCACTAGAGCCATTGATGAGGGCAAAGCAGTCCATACAGCCTACCTGGACTTGGCTAAGGCCTTCGACACAATACCCCACTCAGGCATCATAGATAAGCTCAACAGCTTGAACGTAAACCCTTATGTCACTAGATGGGTTGCAAACTGGCTAAAGGACAGAAGCCATAAAGTTAAAATCGCTGGAGCAATGTCAGACTCAAAGCCAGTCACAAGTGGTGTCCCACAGGGATCTGTCCTGGGACCCCTCTTGTTCGGCATTTATTTCTCAGATGTTAAAGCAAACATGGGAGGGTTGTGGCTGACAAAGTTCGCAGATGACTGCAAACTAGGCGCCATAGTCGATACACCAGCGGACACATACATCCTACAAAAAGGCCTCACAGAAACGGACAACTGGTGCCAGAGTCACGGCCTTAAACTAAATGCCAAAAAATGTATAGTCATCACCTTTGGGAAAAACAAAGTACCCACAAATTATCACATAGACAGCAACCCACTGAGTACGGAAAAAGTAATCAGAGACCTAGGGACCCAAGTCGACAGCAACCTCTCATTTGACACCCACGTTGCCAAAGTGGTTAGAAAAACATTCTACCTTGCACACCTCATCATGAAGGGATTCACATCCAGATCCAAGGATGTCATTGTACCCCTATACTCCTCCCTCATCAGACCCATGATTGAGTACAATGCCCCATTTGGTATGTACCTCACCCGGCATTTGCAACAGCTGGAGAGACCACAAAAGTACCTCACCAAGAGGATCAAGGGTCTCCAACATATGTCTTATTCTGCCAGACTAAAGAAACTTCAGCTCTATTCAGTAGCATACCGCCTGCTCAAAGGTGATCTCTGCCTGACGTACAAGGCCATGTCCAATCAGGATCTGATGGACATGCTCCACCTCAAAAAATCCAAATCCATCAGGACCACAAGAGCTAAATACTTAAACCTCTGCACAAGTATGAATAGGACATGCTAGAGGGATAGATTCATAACCCAGAGGCTTCCCATGCTTTGGAACAAGATCCCAGTTCATGTTAGGCAGAGCCCCTCACTGACTCTCTTCAAGAGAAATCTTGATGAGTGGATGGGAGATCGTAAGTTTACCCCAGGGGTCACATCTGTGTCACTGCTAGACAGGGGCACAGTAAACTAATTCTATTATATATAAGGGGACCTTCATTGTGTCACTACTAGACAGAGGCACAGTATTCTAAATTTATTCTGTGCATTTTTGTACCATTTCATGGGGTGGCAAAAGCCACATCACTATGGCTAGGCTTACAAATGCCCCAGGGCAGATAGCCTAGTACTATACTATGAAACTATGAAACTATGTGCGGGGAAGCTCCTTAAACTGTGAGCCAATGGTTCTAGATACAGAATAAATAACAGTAGGAAGAGGGGGGTCAACCTTGCCTCATTCTCCTACAGATGGGAAATGTTTTTGATAATCCTGGATCCGTTTTGCTTCTGGCTATGAAAACTTGATGCAGTTGCATTAACAAAGTTATATGTGGCTCAGGAAACTTCACACTCTCAAGGATCCTATAATAAGAAGGACCAACCCACTCAGTCAAAGGGCTTCTCTATATCATGACTGACAAATGCTAACTTTCTACTGAACCTGGTGGCATTCTCTGTGACAAGTTCCACTTATAAGAAGCTGTCAAATATAGTTCTACCCCTGACAAATCTTACTGATGTGGATAAGTCTGGGAAAAAAGCAGCAAACTGCTTAGCAAGGATGGGTATAAATATTTTGCAGTCATGATTTAGTATTGAGATGGGGTAGTATGATGCTGGCAAAATATGGTCTTTGCCTAGTCTGGGGATTACTGATACAATTGCTTGCCTCCACAATAGTGGGACCAACTAAAAAAAGTTATGTACTTACCATAATGTTCCATCTGTGTTGTCCATTTTCATTCTTTCTCCACTGTTGGGTTTGGATCCGATCCTTGGATCTGACTCGGCCATAACTATAGCTCATGGCCACCACAAAGCTCTTGAGCTCCTCTCTTTTCCATAATGCACCAACCTCTAACATACCTCAGATCTTGTTTACTATTTTACAAAAGGTAGAAAGAAATACTATAGAAATATTAACAGAGTAGGCCATATCTGGAGCTCAACAATAAAGATAGTGGTCTTCTAGAAATTCTTTGTGAGCAAAGTTGGGGGTTGGTGGTTAGGAAGCTGAAGAAGAATGAAAATGGACAACATAACCAGAATGTTACGGTAAGTACATAACTTCTTTATCTGATGCTGTCAATTTTCATTCTATCCTCAACTGTTGGGACAGAGTTCCCAGCTACCTAAATTCTGGGTGGACTCTAAGGAAGAATATTCTGAGCACATTTGAGCCAAAGACTGCTCTTCCCCTCGAGACCAGATCCAGTTTGTAATGAGTGATAAAGGAATGAGGATTGGCCCATGCTGCAGCTGCACATATATCATCCAAGGAAGACCTAGATAGAAACACTGAGGAAGTTGCCATGGACGTAGTTGAATGGGCTCTTAAAGGTTTTAGTAAGGTTAGACCCAACCTGTTGTAGACAAATGATATACAGTCCTTAAGCAATCTGGCTAGAGTCACCTTTGCAACTGATTTGCCCAATTTAGAATCTGCAAAGGATACAAATAATTGATCTGTTTTCCTAACTTCTTTTGTTCTACGTAAGTAAAAATATAATTGTGAACATCCAATAAATGCAATATATATATTCACCTTTGTTTGTAAATTTTGGAAAGAAAACTGGAAAATTGATGGACTGCTTGATACTGGATTCTGACACCACCTTAGGAAGGAAAGAAGCGTTCGTACATAATGATATACTACCCTTATGAAAAACTGAGTAAGGAGGTTTAGAGGACAAAGCTTGAAGTTCTGAAAGTCTTCTAGCAGAGGTAATAGCTACTAGAAAGATAGTTTTCAAGGTCAGGAATTTAAGGTCACATTTAGCCACTGGTTCAAAGGGAGAATGAATTAATGCCTAAAACACCAAAGTTAAATCATATGGTGAAGTAGGATCTTTATATGGAGGTCACAGTAGGAAGGTACCTCTCAAAAAGGCTTTACAAAGCTTAGATGAAGTCAAGGAAGAATTCTCAAATCCAGTATGAAAATCAGAGATTGCTGTTAACTGAACTTTAACCATTGAGGAGCTAGACTCATTAAAAAATATTGTCAAAAATTCAAAAACACTTTGTACTGAGAAGGGCTCAGTGTGTTTCTGCTATGCCCCAAAAATGAATCTTTTCCATTTACTTCTATACAGTTTTCTAGTAGAAGCCTTATGAGAAGATAAAGTAATGAGATGGACAGGGAAATACAGCATAGTTTGTCTGGCTATTAAAGGAATTGGAGAACCCAAACTGTTAGCTTGAAGTTTGAGATATCAGGGTAAATCATACCTGTGAGGTGACACAGAAAATCTGGAAATGGATCCAGAATCCAAGGTGGGTAAAGGAGATGAGGCCAAAGGATGGGGAACCAAATCTGTCATGGCCAGTAAAGTGCAATGAGGATGGCTTTGCTCTTCAACTAGGTAGCTTTCTGCAGGAATTTTGGAATTAGGGGAGTTGGGGGGGTAGGCATACAGAAGACCAGGGGGCCAATCTTGGAGTAGAGCATCCCTCAGTGATTCCCCAGGTGATGGGATCAGGGAAAAGAAGCTCCTGTACTTGTTGTTTAGGGGAGATGCAAAAGGATTGCAGCAAGGCTGGTCCCATTGATGGAAAATTATATCTATCACTTTCATGTTGAGAGATCACTCATGAGGTAGTAGAATGGACCTGCTCAGTTTGTCTGTAATCATGTTGGACTTTCCCGGAATGTGTGTTGCTATCAAAAAGCAGTTGGAAGAAATCGCCAATTGCCACACTCTGAGGGCTTCTCTGGAGTAAGACCTGGTTCCCCTTTGTTTGCTGATGTACCAAACTACTGACATGTTGCCTGTCTAGATCACAATCGTCTAAAAGGGAGAGAGTCTTGGAATTCCTGCAACACTAATAGCACTACTCTCACTTGCAGAACATTGATATGCATGTTGGCCTCTTCAGGGGACAAAGTGCTTTGGACTGTTTTCACCAGGAAGTGCCCCCTCCACACCTAATCTGGGAAATGTCAGTAATCACTATAGCCTTGGGCTGAGGGAGGATGAAAGGAGTGCCTTGTAGAACCTGATCTGATCAAATCTACCACCAAAGATATATCTTGCATGCCTGAGTGATCCTTATTTGTGCTGTCATGCACTGATAAAGACTTGATCACTGTGTTGTTTACAGCCATTAAAGAATTCTCATATGAATTCTTGGTAGATGAACTAAAATTATTGCTGCTGACATTGACCCCAAGGCTTCCATAATTAACCAGGCTGAAAATTTGGTACTGGAAATTATTTTCCTGATCTAGAATCTGATAGTCGGCACTCTTGAGAGAGGAAGAGAAGCTGTGACTGATACTGTGTTGAACACCATCCCTATGAATTCCAGTGTCTGAGTCAGTTGTAACTGAGACTTCATCAGTGCCAATGCATTGGATCAGCTGGTCAACACCCTTACGAGAGATGAAAATATCCTGGACCTGGCCACTGTAACACCCCTACAGTGTCATCCTCCTTGATAAGATCTGACCATAAAGTGATCACTTTCGAACTCACCAACTCCCCTGACCGCCCCCCCAATCAGGGTCAAACAAAAAAACTTTTCCAAAGTTGACTACAATCTTCTGAGAGCAGGTATAAGTAGCTTCACAGCCACCATCCCTTCAGTTGGAACTAGCCCTAATGTCCAAGCCTACACCAAAAAAAAAAAAAAATATATATATATATATATGACCACCTACATAGCTGTATGTACTCAGCAATACCTGACAGGACCAAATCATTTTCCTCAAGGAAGAGTAAACCTGTCTGGTGGACAGTAGCAATAAACAAATTTTATAATAAAAGGAAAGCAATTGCTGTCCAGGACCAAGAAGGAGCAGGTGCCAAGTTGGAAACAATCTCTCCTATGTCTGAACAAGCAAATAAGGCCACTGGTGAAATCCTCTAAGGCTAACTTCATGTCCAAGTTGACCACATTCACTAAGGACAATCATAAGGCCTTCTTCACATAAGTCTGCAATCTCAAAGGTAACACCAAATGTGCTCTGAACTGGTGGTCAATAATACCACATACACAAATGTGGTAGATATAGTCAACCTGCTGGCAGACAGGTTCAGTGAAAACTTCACCCCCCCCCCGTCCCCCTATCAGTAAACCAGAACATCCCCAGAGCCTGCCCTCCTCTCCTCATCACCAGGGAGCAGGTCTTTAATCCCCTCTCAAAGGCAAAAAATACAGTCTCCATGGGACCAGACAACGTCCCCGGCTGTATCCTACATGAACTCAGGCATGAGCTCTCAGCTCCATTAGGCACCCTATTCAACTGAACTCTGAGCACCGGCTTCCTCCCAGCTGAATGGAGATGGAAGATGGTGCACACCGCCTACCTTGATCTAGCCAAAGCCTTTGACACTATTCCCCACTCGAGCATAATAGATAAACTCTGCCAGCTAGGCATCAACCCATATGTCACCAGATGGGTAGCTAATTGGCTCACTGATAGAATCCACTCAGTCAAAATAGGGGAAGCCACCTCTAGTAGTAGACTCATAACAAGTGGTGTACCCCAAGGATCATTCTTGGTGCCTCTACTGTTTGGAATATACTTTTCTGTGGTGCAAGTCAAAACCAGTGGTCTGTGGCTGACTAAGTGTGCAGATGACTGCAAACTGGACACTGTGTTAAATTCCCGTAGTGATGTGAACATCCTCCAAGAGGACCTTACCCAAACTAATGACTGGTGCCAGAAGCATGGTCTCAAACTGAATGTCAAAAAATGCATCATTACCCCCTTTGGGGAAAATGGCATCCCCACTAATTATCACATTAATAACAATGTACTAAGCATGCAGTCAGTCATGAGGGACTTAGGCACCCAGGTTGATAGCAGCCTGACTTTTGACCACCACGTTGCCTCCATTGTACCAAAGGCTTTCTACATGGCCACCTCATAAGTAAGGATATTTCATCCAGGAACAAAGAGGTTATAACATCCCTCTACTCCTCCCTTATCAGACCCATTATCGAGTACAATGCATCCTTCAGCATGTACCTTGCCAAGCATATGCAGCAGCTGGAGAGATCCCAGAGGTTTCTGACCAGGAAAATCCAGGGTCTCAAACACCTATTCTATAAAGATAGGCTAAAAGCTCTGTCCTTATACTCTGTCTCATATAGACTGCTCAGAGGTGACCTGTGTCTGGCATACAAGGCCATCTCAGACCAAGCCTGGATGGAGTTGCTGCATATCCGTAAGTCAAACTCTACTCGCGCAACCCATAGACTTTTAGTGCGATAAGTCAAAGACATGCAACTGGAAATGTAATGAGCAAGAATGACCTTAGAAATAGGCTTTCCCAAATGAGGCTTTGAAAAAGATACAAAAAGTTGATCAGACTTTCATAAATTTTTGGTTCTGTTCAAATAAAAGCGCAACTGCCTGTGAACATCAAGCAAATGCAATTTGTATTCTTCTTTGTTCTGATAATTTGGAAAGAAAACTGACAAATTAATCACCTGGTTAATGTTAGCTTTGGATGCTGCCTTCGGCATGATAGAGGGGTTAGTATGAAAACTCACTTTGTCCTTATGGAATACAAGCTTAAGAGGCTTAATTGACATCACCTGCAATTCAAATACCCACTTGGCAAAAGTGATAGCCACCAAGAAGGCTGTCTTTCAAGAAAGAAACTGTAAATCCACAGTGGCAGCTAGTTCGAAGGGAGGAGAAACCAGGACCTGCAAAACCAAAGTAAGATCCAAGGAGGCATGGGGTCCTTGACTATTGGCCTAAGGAGGAAGGTACCCTTCAAAAAGGCCTTGCAGAGTTTAGAAGAAGCCAGAGAGGCAGAATTCTCACACACATGGAATTGGCTGCCAACTGAACTTTAATCATATTAAAACTAGCTTCACTGTGGCAGATATGGATTAGAAAATCCAGAATGGCAGGAATAAGAGCTGTAAAAGGGTCCAACTTATGCTGTGATGCTCAGATAGAAAAACATTTTTATTTGCTGGAGTAAATTTTTCTAGTAGAGGCTTTATGAGCAGCAACCAAAATATTTTTAACTGGTGAAGAGAGCCTGGGAGTTCTAGTCATCAAAGGAACTGGAGCAGCCATGCAGTAAGCTTCAGGCTGACTAAGTCTGGGTGTAGAACCCCTGACGGGTGTGTGAAAAGATCCAGAACCAGATCCAGAGTCTAGGGTGGACACACCAGATGAGACCAAAGAGTGGGGAACCAAACTTGGTGAGGCCAGAAGGGAGCAATGGGGATGACTCCGCTCTTCAGCCACTGAGCTTTCTGAAGAAATTTGGGGATCAGAGGAAGAGGAGGGTAAGCATAAGGTAGATCAGAGGGCCAAGCATGGACCAGAGCATTCCTGTGTGACTCCCCTGGTGGGGAGATCAGGGGGAAAACTCACTTCACTTGCCATTAGAAGGAGAGCTGAAAAGATTGCAGCAAGGATGACTCCATTTCTGAAAGATCAGGTCCACCTCAGAAGGATTCAGAGACCACTCATAAGGCATCAGAATGGTTCTGCTGAGCCTGTCCACTAGAATGTCGGACATCCCCAGAATGTGCGTTGCCACCAGAAAATGGCTGGAAGAGATCACCCACTCCCACAATCCAATGGCCTCGCAGCATAGAGGATAAGATCTGCCCCCCACCCCCACCCCGTTTGTTGATATACCAGACAACGGACATATTGTTCATTTGAATGGCAATTGTCCCGGTGTGGAGAAAAACTTGAAAGGCTTGCAACCCCATAAGCACTGCTCTCATCTTCAGGACACTGATATGCAGATTGGGTTCCAAGGGAGACCATGTGCCTTGGACCGTCCATCACATTCAATGCTCCCCCACCTGAGCTGGAAGGTGTCTGTGGTCACCGTGACTGAGGGGGAAGGAAGAACAAATGGCCAGCTTAGAAGGAGATCCGAGGACTGGAGCCACCACAGAAGAGACTCCCTACAAACCCAGGATAGCCAAACTGGGTACAAAAGAGGAAGGTTGAGAAAGGACCACTGCACCGCCATGGTCCACTACAGGACCCTCATGTGTAGGTGCACAGCTGGCAGGAGAGTTATCATGGCCGCTATTGACCCCAATGCTCAAAGAACCATACCCACTGAGGGACAAGGAGTTTGTAGTATAATCTTCACATGTTGCTGGAGCAAAAGTGTCCTGACTGGCGGCAGAAACACCTTGCTCTGTACCATTTCTAACCAGGCACCTATAAAATTTATCACCTGAACTGGTTGCAAATTTGATTTGGCCAAATTGATTGATATGCCAAGGGAAGATGCTAGGAGAAGGAGGTAATCCATGGCCTGAAGAAGAAGATTTATTTTATTATTTACTTATTTAATTTATTTATTTTATTTTACATTTGTTAACCGGGCTAGTCTAACTGGATATATTTCCATTTTCAGTAGAGGGCCGGGGAGAAAAGCTCCGAAAAGATGCCTGGTGGGAGCAGAGAGGAGCCAGTCGCCCAAGTAAGGAAACACATGGAATCCCTGCAGTCTCAAGTGACATGCCACAATTGCCATCACTCTGGTAAACAACCGGGGGGCTGTGGTGAGGCAAAAGGGGAGTATTCTGAATTGGAAGTGACTGGCTCCCAGATGGAAGCGAAGAAACCTTCTGGAGTACCTGTTCATTTTTATATGACAGTATGCATACTGAAGTTCTATGGAGAACATCCAGTCATTGTTCTGCAGAAAGGGCAGAATGGACTGCAAGGTGACCATCTGTAACTTAATTCTGGCAACAAACAGGTTCAGAGCAGTGGGATACGGAATTAGTCTGAAGTCCCCAGTTTTCTTTAGCACCAAAGAGAATCTGGAATAAATACCTGATCCAGACTGGTCTGGGGGAAGGACTGGATGACTTGTTTTTCAAGCAGCTTGGAGATCTCTATGGCTGCCACCTCCTGCTGACAGGCTGGAACAACCAGGAGGTTTCTCTTGGGGAAATAGAATGGAATAACCTCTGGATATAATTTGAAGCACCCAACGATCAATTGTGATGGACTCCCAGGCTGTTGGGTGCACAGAGAGATGACCCCTGACTGCCTCCAGAGTAGAGCAGTCAGTCAATCCCTCAGTATTGCTGAAAGGGCATGTCTGAGAACAAATCTCGAGACCCTTGGTTCTTTAGACCCCCTCTGCCACATAGACAGCATCTGTCATTTCCCCCTCTGTCCCTGAAGTTCCTGGGAAGAGTCCCGAGACTTTTGAAACCACAACTTTTTATCCCAGGCTGGTTCCTATAGTTGGTCCGTTCCAGGGTAGAGAAGCAGATCCCAATGGCAGACAGGGTCTGCCCATCTTTCTCACTCTGGGTAAGAGTATCACAAACTATAGATCTAAACAAGGTGGACCTGTCAAAGGAGGCATTCATGAATGACACCTTGAAGGGTTCCAAAAAAGTACAAAGTTGGAGTCAGGCATGTCACCTAATGGCAACGCCTGAACAGGCCACCCTCGAGAAACCTTCAGTAGCATGAGAAAGTAACCACATGGATGTGTTCAAGATGGCTGTCAAGGTGGCTAGTCAGGAGGAGAAAACCTTCTTCTCTTCCTCTGGCATGGACCACAGAGCAGATGCACAGAGATCTCTCTGCAGTCTGTTTATGTGTGCCAAATAGTTCAGTGCACATAGAGCAAAGGTGGCTGAAGTGTAAACTCAATTTCCAAAGTGGTCCATCGCCCTAGACTCCCTGTCTGGCAGATGGACTGAGGAGCTCTCCTGAGCTGGCTCCTTCTTGGTGGCCACTGCAACTACCATGGCATCAACAGGGGAACACTTGGACCAATAAGGCTTGTCCGGGAGGGCACTGAGCATCTTGTCTGGGCACTTGGGAATGGGCTGAACCATGTCTGGTTCCTTCCATGCCCTGCAGGAGATGAGATCTACCAACGGATCTGCGGGGGGGGGGGCAACCAAGATGTAGAGGGCCCTGTGCCAAACACCTCCAAGAATAAGGACTCATCAGGGTTGGGTTTATGGGACGACCATCCACCTCTCTTATGCAGGATCTCCATGATGACTCCGGATGAGACACTGTCAGGAGGTTACTTAGGGGACGCCTCCCCCTCATCCAAGTCTGAATCTTCCATGAGAGAGTCCGGGCGGGGGGGGGGGATCTAAATGCCTTTTCTTTCACATGCTTCTGAGGAGCCTGCTCGAGGGGATATTCCAGATAGAATTCAGAAGCTTCAAGGGGTTCCTGAAAAGGAACATCCTGGGAAGGTCTGGCAACAGGCTGTCCCTGAGGAGGTAGAATGAATGACTCCAGCCCAGAAAGAGAAGGAGCAGGGCTAGGCTCTGAGGAGGGAAGTGTTAAGTTTCTCAAGGGAGCCAAGAGGACCCTCTCCACCACCTCGAAGGTAAGCGGACCCCCGAAGACAGCACCACCACAGCCAAAGCCACCAGCTTCGGAGCCTCCTGGACCATCACACCCAGTGCCAAGGAGGGAATTGGAGCTGAGCATCCCAGCTTTGCAGCCCCAAGGGGAAGAGACAGCTCCAAAAGCCTCACAGCCAATGCCAACCCCCTCAAAGCCAATGCTGAAGATATGACTGTGAGAGTCGGTAAGGTCCGACGACATTGAAGACAAACTGCTCAGGGTAACTGTCGCCATTGAGGTACACGTGACCATTGATGCCGACTCCTCAACACCAGGAAATCTCTGGCCCAGGAACTCCAAAGCCAAAGTTCAGATCAGAGAAGGAGAGATCAGAAAAACTCCAGGCTGTATGCCCATGGCTCTGGAGGGGGACAGAGTAGGCAAAACCCCAGCTGTATCTGAGCCCAGAAAAACTTCATCAATATCCTGTCCACCTCAGCTTCAGACAGGCTCTGAGTGGACCGGTCAGAGGACGCCACATATCCTGGCCTGAAATGGTGCCAAGGAGAGGCAAGGTTTGGAGACTTGGCATGGGAACTTTCCAATTCTGGGGAGAAATGGGCTGACTAGAGTTGAGGAGAACCCTGTACCACCACAGGCTGAGACTTAGCAAGCAGCTCAGCAGAGGATGCCTGGTCAGGAGACTGCTTCCTATGTTGCTCTCTCTCTCTTTGTATCTGGCCCGGCCCCTTCCCCAGGCTTCTTGGCAGGGGTTTAAGCCCCAGAAGTGGAGGTGGGACCCGGAGAAGACCCATCGGCTGATGGCAAAAGGCCCTTCAAAATCAACTTTTTCCTTCTGTTAATAACAGAGTGTTGATTAAATCCCACGCATATCAAAAGGAGGAATCCAGGTGGGCCACCCCCAAGCAGACCATGCACAGAGTGTGGGCATCAGAAGGAGGAATCTTATGCCCACACTCAGTCACTCAGTACACTTTTTAAACCCAGATGGCTTAGGAAGATCAGCCACAGAGTAGACACAGACACACTGACACTCACAAAAGAGAAAGAGAAAAAAGAAAGAAGAAAACAGAACTGCCATTTATATATATATATATATATATATATATATATATATATATATATATATATATATATATAAGACCCAGCAAGCACTCCAACTTGTTCGAACTAGAGAAGAATGGCAGGACAAAGATAGAAGGAATTTAAGGAATAAAACACCTACTTTAACTGAAATACTCTCAGATAAGCCTTGAAGGAGCTCAGAAAATGTGGTGCCATGCTGTTCGAATGAACAGCAAATGAGATCTGAGGGGAGTAGGGAAAGCAGGGCATTATGGGTAGGGAAGGAGCTCAGATTTCAGCTCCAATGCTTGTGTATATGACTGAGTTGGATCTGATCTCGGATCTGAGTCCCATAGGTTGAAGACCAAATGAAAACAACAACTTCAGATTTTAAGGTTATCCCCAGAGAAGAACAAGTCCAGAGTACCAGATCTTTTGCTCTTATTAGTAGATGCTTGGTCTGAGCAGTAATGAGTCAGTCATCTAAGTATGGAAACTCTCGTAATCCCTGCAGTTTTAAGTGCGCTGCTATCACTGCCATGCATTTGGAGAACACATGGGGGCTGTGCTGAGGCCAAATGATAGTGCTCTGAACTGATAGTGACTGGCTCTCAGTTGGAAGCGTAAATACTTTCTGGATTGTCTGTTCATTTTTATATGATAGTATGCATCTTGAAAGTCTATTGAGCACATCTAGTCATCCTTGCCCAAAGTATACAAAATGGGCCGAACCATGACCATCTGAAACTTTGTGTGTGCATAACTAACTTGTTCAAGTCACTGAGATCCAAAATTGGTCTCCAGTCCCCTGTTTTCTTTGGCACTAAAAAGAATCTTGAGTAAGTTCTGGATTCTATCTGGTCTGGTGACACCTCTTGGATGACTTTTTTTTCTAGCAGCTTTTGTACTTCTAGTGCTGCTGCTTTCCTCTGACTGGGTGGAAAATCAGGAATTTTGCATACAGGTGGAGGTGGTAGGGAAAAGGGAATTATATAACCTCTGGAAATAATTATCTCCAACAATGTATCTTTTGTTATCTCTATCTGGGCTGTCTGGTGCAGGGATAGTTGACCTCCAATTGCCTCCAGAGGGGGACAATCACTGATAGGGTCTATCAGAGAAAGAATTTCTGGACCCTTGGTTCTGCGGACCTCTTCTACCATGTGGGCATCATCGTCCATTTCAGTTCTCCCCTCTGTCCCAGGGGGGACTATCTCCACATAGATATTGGAAAGGACCCTAGGACTTCCTGAACCACATTTTTTGACTACCTTGTTGATTCTTAGAAAAGGATCTTTGAGGGGTCAAAAAACATATGCTCACTGCAGAAAGAATCTTTCCATCTTTTTCATACCTGGAGAGCGTGTCCTTCACTTTTGGGCCAAACAATGAACTGCCATCAAAAAGTGCATTGATGAACTAAGGCTTGAAGGACTCTACAAAATCACTCACGCACATGCAAGCACACCTCCTGATGGAAATGCCTGAACCCACCAGCCTTGAGGCACCTTCAGCTACATGGAAGTAAGCCTCATGGACAATTTTGAAATAGATTGAAGGGTAGCCAGCTGTGAAGCCACAGAAGATTGAGCCTCAGCAGTAGTGGTCTCCAAAAGGGATTTTGAAAGTTCCCTGATTAAGTCCCTTTGTAGTCTCGTAAAGTGTGCCAAGTAGTTCAATGACTGAAGGGCAAAGGTACCTGAAGCATACATGCGACTGGGCTCCAAATCTGTCCATCTCCCTAAACTCCCTGTTAGTGGGATGAACAAAGGAACTTTGCTCAGCAAGTTCCTTCTTGGTGGCCACTGCCATGACAGTAGCATCTACGGGCACTCCCTTTCTCCACAGTTCCCTACCTGCAGGTGGAACTAGAATCCAATCTGGTCTCTTGTGGACTGGCTCAACTGAGTCAGGTTCCTTTCACACCTGCCTAGAGATCAAGTAAATGAGTTCATTTGCAGGTGGAGTAACCCAGGAGGTAGACGGGCTAGCTCCAAAGGCTTCCAGGAATACTGACTCCTCTGGAGAAGGATTTTCAGAGGACCAACCACCTCTCTGTTTAAGGATCTCAAAAATATCTTCAAATGAGACATCTTCCAGAGATGATCGTGGGGACCCCTCTCCTTCATCAAAATCAGTATCCTCGGTGACTGACTTCTGGGTGGAGACCAAGTGCCTCCTCTTGCACTTCCTCTTCCTGCGTCAGTGGGATGCCATGGTGAAGTATCAGAAGAGATGGTGAAAACCTGCTGGGTGGTCTGGAGACTCTGGGCTGGCTGTCTCTGTGGTATAGAATGATGTGGCCCAAGGTACAGAGACATCTGTGATCCAGAAGGAATATCCAAGGGGGTAGGATCGATCCACTCTGCCACAGCAGAGAAAACTATCTTCTCCACCTAAAAGGCAGAACACTCCATAATCTGCCCAAGGCAGAAGTCGGAGCTGAGCTGTCCAGTACCAAAGCTCCATGGGGTAGAGATGGCTCTGAAAACTTCAGAGTCAACTCCAACACCTCAGATGTGAAAGGACCACATTGGCTTCAAGAGTCATCTGGCTCCAAGGATGTCGGAGCCAGTGTACTCATAGATATCTTCATATCTGAAGATAAAACCATCTCTGGATCTGAACCAAACAGAGCTGGAAGACTCAGATCTAGGGGCTCTGAAGGGCTGGATGAGAGAAGTAGTTGTTTTCAATGGAGTGACAGAAGGACAGACCTCCTGACCCATAGGGGTAGGAGCAGGAATAACTCCCATCTGAATCTGCACCATGAGAAATCTCATCCTGTCCACATCAAGTTTGGTTAGACTTCTGGAAGATCTAGAGGATGCCAAGGATAGAGACTGGAAATGCCAGAATTCTAGAAATGGAGATGGAACTCTAGAATGTAATGGGTCTACAATGGGAGAGTACCTAGTATTGGGTAAGGGTGTCAGATCCAAGGTGCTTGAAGCTGAAGAGGAAGTTGTCAGATCTGGCACCGAAATTATCAAGGAAGTCTTCGGATCTGACTTCAGCTGTTTCTTGGGAGACTCTTAAGAAGAAGGAGTTGAAGATCCTGATGGTTTAGGAGATTTCAAGACAGTCTCCTTAGTTTTAGATTTGTCGGGTAATAGCCTTAGAAAAGGTTGCTGGAAGCAACCCTTTGACTGTAAGCTTATTTTTACAGTCAGGCATAGCTCATGGATTAACATTTTGGCAAACGCTGTATTCAACCTGATCTGGGCCTAAACAGTATATGCATAGGGAATGTGCATCCGATAAAGCAACTTGTGCATCCGATAAAGCAACTTGTGCACACTTTTCACATTTTTAAACCCAAAGGGCCTTTTCTTAACATTATAACAGTAAAAAATTGTACAGAAGAGAAGAAGAAAAATAAGTTTTTTTTTTGGTATGAAGAAGAGTTAGAAATACCAACAATGGTATTAAAATTACACAAAAATATGTCGATTATATAAAAAGGAAAAAAGGGAGGTAAATACCAACTATGGTAAAGAGGATTACAGTTTGTAGAGAAGAGAAAGAGAGAAAATATCTAAATATATAACATTTCTGAAGTAAATTTAAGGAAACATCCCTATGAACAACATCTTGAGAGCTGAAATGGAGACCACATCTTATTTGCAAAGTGGCAAATAAGATCTGAGGTATCTTAGGGGTTAGTGTATAATGAGTACAGGAGGAGCTGAAGAGCCTGTTGGTGGCCACGACCTATAGGAATAGCTGAGTCAGATCCAAACCCAACATTGGAGGATAGAATGAAAACTGACACCATCAGGTTAAGCCAGTTAAGCAAGTCTGCCATCTTGGGAAAAAGACGTTGTTTCACTAATAAATAGGTTTCAAGGGGGATCACATCTGTGCCAAAGTTTTGCCCATAGCCAAAGAATTAGCCACTTTGTCCAGTTCCACTAGGATGACTGGTGTGGCAACCATATTTGTTCCATCTAGGGACAAGGTCGGGAGGGCCAAGGAATCCAGGAATGCTTCGATTTGGGAAATATCTGAGGGAGGCTGTTCAGTTGAATATAAGGCAGTATTGTAGGTTAAAATTCACTCAACACTGCCTCTTGAGTCTGTATCATGGTGCATGTTCCACTGCTCCAGAATTTGGTTAGTAATCATTCAGCTGATTGGGCCATAAGTCTGACTACAAGGTGTTTCATAGTTTTGGGATAATTTTCAAAGTAACTTAATTTCAACTGCTTCAGTTTGTAATCTAAGGCAGTCTTTAGCTGATTTTTCAGGACAGCTATCTTACAATCTAGATCTTTCTCTCCCTCATCTTTTCCCTCTGAACCACAAACAGTTGAGATTGTATTCTAGCTATTCTACCTATGAGGGCATGGTACTCGTTTGCCCTGAATCTAACTGACAACTGCAGAACTTGCTCCTGAGAATTGGCATCTAATATTGAAAGAGCTTCTAAGAATTCTGCTCAGTATTGATCTCCCTTACAGAGATGCAGATTTATACTCCTGAATCTTGTCAACATAGGGGGTGTCAAGGCCATAGATAAAAGCAGTGGGTCATGGTCAGAAAATTCTATAGGAAGGTATGCAAAATCAGAAACAATTTATATTGATTTCTTAGTAATTACCACTTTGTCTGCCCATTAATGGAGTTGTATCTAGGTGAAAAATGTGCATATGTGGGTGGGGAGAGACAGAGCTAAGTGTATGTCATCTATGCCCATAGTGCACTTAAAGCACTTAACATATTTCCCCAATGAGGAGACCCTACATAAACAAGGACCACGGTCTAACTCTCCAAGAATGAAAGCAGTGTTCCAGTCACCCATCCAAATTGATGTTGTCTCCTGAAATTCAATCTAACCCTGAAGGATTCCCTTAAACTCTCTTTGGGTAGCTGCAGGTGGAATGTATAGGCTAAATAGGGCTGCTTATTGGCCTGCAAGATATCCTTTCACTGCATAGTAACATAAACTTTGGCCATACCACTACATTTTGTATTTGTGCCACTTACTAAACAAGGAAGCTGCTTCCTCAGGCAGGATCTGAATAGATAAGTATATCAGAATTACTGCTTCTACTGTCTTAGAGGAAAGTGTTATTGATTGTTCCTGCCTCTTTCAGTAAGGTCAACTCTGATGGCAGGTGAGGACAAAAGTGTTATTGATTATTCCTGCCTCTTTCAGTAAGGTCAACTCTGATGGCAGGTGAGGACAACCTGGCTTGATTAGTCTGTCAGATTCCCTGTCTGTTAGATAAGCTGCCAGTCCTGTGCCAAGTGATTGCACTGAGGTCAGATGCTACCAGTGAATGAGCATAGTGTGTGTGTGTGTGTGTGTGTGTGTGTGTGTGTGTGTGTGTGTGTGTGTGTGTGTGTGTGTGTGTGTGTGTGTGTGCGCGCGCGCACGCACGTGTGTGTGTGTGTTTGAATGTCGTTTGGTGTGTGAGTGTTCCTGCAGCAGTTGGATACAGCTTCATTATACTCCACTTCCAGTGAACAGGGACAAAACTCATGATGGACTCCTTCAGGCATGTGACATGGTAAAAGTTGAGGTAAATGAGTTCTGAAAATGGCACATTAAAAGGGTATATTATCTTTACACCTGACATATAAAAATAACAAACATATAGAAAGAAAGGATAAAGATTTTTTTTTTATGTTTAACTTCCTGAGGACTACACAACATGAAAGGTGATGAGACTACATTCTTCCTGGAGTCCTTATGGCTGTCTTTACTATCTAGCACTAGCCTGCAATGTATAAAATGTATATTATCTGACCACACTAGATGTGCTTACATTTTTCTCTGCATTATATATATAGAAAAAAAGCCCCACAGGTGATAAGAAAGAGTCTGTTATCACCACAGACTGAAGCTCAGCTCAGATATTTTGTACAAGTTATTATACGCTGATGTTCAAGGTCAAGGAAATAAAATAATTTATGTCAGAAGGAAATACTTACGCTGTGGGTGGTAGCCAAAGAAATCTGATAATTGTCTTCATCAGGCCTACAGAACAGGCACATTCCTGGATCTAACATGTTTGGATCTGAGGATAAATGTTGCTAAGCAATGTCTTATCTAAATGGTTCACGTTAATGCAAAATCTTTTTGCACATTCTTATTAGCACTGTGGCAAAGAAATGAAAACATGTATGCACAGCACTTTGTTTTCCAGAAATACATGTATGGTAGAACTCCATGAAACTATGTGTCCATCCAACCTGAACTTCCTGGTCACAGAAACAAAATATCGAAACTGTAAGTGTAAAGTTCTGGATACTTTTTGCCAAGTCATGCTGTGCTGGAAAGATAAGATGGCCCAAGGTAAACTTAAAGAGTATTGCCTTTCCAGCAAATATATTTTTTAGTAGTTACTGTTTTTCTCTCCTCCATTGTTGCTGATTCTGTGCCTCTTCTACAGGTGTTCTGGCACATGCCAAACACCCCGTTAGGCAAAGCACACCCTAATCCCTGAAGTAACCCATTGCTATGCCTCCCCCTAGGCTTATCCAATTTAGTTCCTAATCATAACTCTCGGGATAAGAAAAGCTAAAGGGATATGATGGAGATGTACTGAAATGTCAAAGGACAAGGTGGATGCAGGCAAATAATAAAAAAACAGTGCAGGGAAAGGAATGCAGACAGTTGCTGCAAGTGTAAGCTGGGGGAGGCTGTTATTGGCTGACTTAAGAAAAAACTATTTCACAAAGAAGGTGGTGAGACCCTGAAACACAGTTTTGTATATATTTGTGCATTTACTTGTCTGGGTATATCTAGCATTGTGTTTGTTTGAATGTTTATTTATTTTACATTTGATAACCAGTTGACTGAAAGGAAGAAAGAATCCAGGATAGCTCATATCGGTGAGTACACTATTACTGATTCCATTTATGTTGCTTACAAAGTGAGATGATAGCGCAACATTACATCTAAATTTCATTTTTATAAACAGATAATCATTTGATCACTAAGACTACATTACATTGCACTGACATTATTGGCTGTGAACAAAAATGAGACTACTGATCAGTCACTGAACAATGGTGACTGCACTATGCTAAGCTGAGCTTAGTGAGAAAGCAGCTTCTTATTTCAAGGACTGGTACATTAAGCTAGAGAAATACTATTATGGAAATTTGGGAAAGCTTCTTAATAGCTAGACTGCAAACTATCAGAGACAGCAGTAGCATATGGAGGGGTCACGGATGTCTGGAACAGAACCCTAAATAGCTAAGGCAGGGAAGCAGCAGCTACGGTGTAGTTGGCTGAAATACCCCTGAGCAACTCAACAGATCAGAGGTTGTCTGACATAAGAGTTTTCATATGTCCACAAACCCTTGCAGGAGGAGGAGATGCGGCAGCAGAGTGGACTTAGGTACCACTCCATTGCACTGCAGTCAACAAGGCATTTTTTGTTTATAAAATTGCCCTGTTAATTGAGCAAAATTCACTAGACAAATCTGCCTGTCTAAAGTAGTGACCAAGGAACTTTCTGTTGTTTAAATGATTTGCTGAATCATGCATTACGGAAGTTGAAGCTGGTGGACTCAAACCCATCCCATATGTTATGATTCATTTATTTTCCCTTAACTGTGATCTCATTCTCCTGTAATGTCCAGTTGTCTATCCTCTGCCCTATCCATTCATCAACCCCATTTCCTTTTCTCTACCTGCCACACAATACATTCTACATCTGTAAATACTATGTTTATAGACATAATTGCAATATTTCTATATAATTTGAACTCTGTGCCAGTTACTGAATGTCTTCTTTCCTTATTATTGGTTGTGTTTCCTTTCTTATTACTATATTGTCAAGAATTTCATACTGGGATACACTATTCACCATACTGATATCTTATAGTTCTCTCTTGCTTAGAATAGGTGAAAATTTTTAAATAAATACGTTCTAGCTTTGCGCTCTACAGTAATGTGTTTTGGTCTTCCTGAGCTTATGCCTTAAGAACTTTTACCTTTGTATTAACAACTTTTTCTCTTTACTTTTTGTAATGTATACTCTGGGGCCAAATCTGGAAACAGTCCATCTGGATTAGCACTCTACCCCAGTTACAAATAAATGAAGAGAAAGTAAAAATAAAATCTCCCTTTACATATAGAGATATGGCTCAATGATCCATCATTTTCCACAATTCAAAATTTCAGCTACTTTAAAGTGATTTGTTTATGTTTATGAGTACGTCACGGCATCTAGAGAGTTTAGTGCCGCAATGAATTTGCATCATTCTTGTTTTGTATATATTTGAGCCATTTTTACTAAAAAGGTTTGTACACTTTTTATTAAACCATAGACAAATAAATTTAGTGTATCCTTCGTGGTGTTACAGTAGGCATAGCGACAGCCCCATCGATAGACTTTAATGGACATGTTTCTGCACATGTGCGACAGAGTACCCATTAAAATCTATGAATATATTTCACTTTTTCTCTGCCATGCTGTCACTGAAGTTAAAGTGCACTTTTTTGGTTCAGTGGCATGGTTGTAGGGGAAGTGCTATATTCAAACATTGTTTCTTCAGGAAAAGCAGTAGCTAAAAACATTCATCTATGGTACAAAAATGCTGTGCATTACTTTGTACACTACATGATGCTGTGCTAGATAAGAAAGTACTTATCATCAATTCACTTTAAGGTCACAGAGTAAGGGGCACCCCTTGACCTAATTCATGAAGAGTGGCAGGGTGAATGTGGTTCTCACAAAGAGTCGGCTGTTTAGTATGTGGTAAGTCTCCATATTAAGCATAGGGAGCTCATGCAGTTAGCACAGAGGTGAATAGCACAAGCACAGCAGCAACAAAATGTCTGCTGTGACCAGGCTGCAACAGTATGAGGGGGTACATTCAGACAAACGTTAATGGTGCTTATTCTTATTCTAAATAATAAACTGTTGGCCCTTTCACTGTTGTGAAAAACAAAGGGAGTCATGTCAATGTCAGTCATGGTGGAATTGCTAGATGGGAGGAAAAACACAGACAAACATGTTACTGTGATGAAGCCCTACTAAGACAGAGCGATACTAATTCTTAGTATTTACAGTGGGTTACGGGTGGGATCTGGTACTAAATCTCTTCAATGAGACTCAGATGGACACCTCACTGGATGAGGTAGTACTATTACAGCAGTTATCCCACACACAGGTTCAAGAAATCTTAGCAGTGCTGCGACAGTCTGAGGACATGTTCACTGCTAAGCCAGAGTGTACCCAACTAATAGGGAATCTAGGGATGCAAAACTCTGACAGCCTCACCAGTGGTGTTGGTGCAAAACAAAGAGATGACAGCTCCAGCTATGCTCAATATTATATTCATAAAGTAGCACAAAGTATTCTAAGAACCAAGCCAACATGCAAATGGAGAAAGGAGATTCTACCAATAGGGATACCAGCAATTAGGTGTACAGAGAATAATTAAGGGCCAGAAATTAAATGAACCAAGGTATTGGGAGCAAATAATTAATGTGGGAGAGGTAATAGAATGAGAAGAGGCCAAGAATACATTTGGACTGCACATGAGAGACTGCCTTCTCTATCAAGGATTGATATCAGACTACAGGAAAAGAGAAAGGGACAAGGGAATCCTAAGTGAAAGACCAGAACTGGCAGAGTTTTTAGTTGAATCTATAATGGAAGCTGCTGTCAAAAATGGCATAATTAGTATAGTATATAAAATATTGCTGATAACTATAGGAATCAGTCAGAGGAGCTGGAATACAGGATCTGAAATTCCTGGACATATTAAGGTCTTGCTAAGTTTAATTCTGGTGGTTGTCAAAAAAAAACAAACAAAAAAAACAATTACTAAAAAATGAAAATCGAAGTCTAAACCATCTGTATTTTAAATGGAAATCAAAGTCTAAACCAACCATATTTTAAGTAGTGAATACAGTAACAGAGATAAAAGAACTGGAAGTGGGATCTTTAGAAAAGAGTAGGCGCAATTTACATAGAAAAATGGGAATTGTGGGAGCAATACATGCAGAATAATGTTTTGCAGGAGGAATGAGGTTTAAATGAAGGTCAGAATTAAGAGGGCTACAGAATGCTGGATTGACAATGATTGTACAGAAGATTATATGTGATTTATGATGTTTGTAGCTGAGAATGTAACAATAATTTTTTTTTCCATTTATATAATTGTATGATTGCCTATATCATAAGTGATAATTGAATCAAGATGACTAAAAAAAAGTCTAGAAGGTTTAAGATTTTTGATTGGAATTGTTCACATAGGCATTTTTATACCCCAAGCAGTCTCCAAATAATTTTTCCGCAGGTAGATGGCAAATGTTGGAGGAGTGATGGGGAAGAAATAGGTCACTGAGAACATATGCAGGGGGAGTTTAATAAACTGACAGATTTTAAAAATTAATTACCGAGTAGTCTGACAGAAATATTCGGTGTGCAAATGGGTGTAACCACAGAAATGTTTCTTTTGAGCTCAGACACAGGATCTGAATTTCTTAGACATAGTAAGGTCTTGTTAAGTTTAATTCTGGTGACTGCCAAAAACAGCAGTTACTAGAAAATGGAAATCAAAGTCTAAACCAGTTGTATTTGAAGCATTGAATATTGTAATATACATAAAAGAACTGGAAGTGGGATCTTTAGGAAGGGAAAGGATCAAATTACATAGAAATAAATGGAAATTGTGGGAATAATACATGCAGAATAATGTTTTGGAGGAGGAGTGAAGTTTAAGGTAAGGCCGGAATTGAGCAATTTATGTAATGTGTAGCTAATAGTTATAAAAAAGAACATATGTGATATATAATGTATGTAAGTGGAAACACGTTACTATGATCTGTTTTCTTTTATATAAATGCATATTTGCTTATGTTTTAAGTGATAATTTAATAAAGGTGTTAAAAATGCCCTTTGGGATAAAAATGCATCAGCAACTTTCTGGAGGACAGTAGATCACATCCTATCAGGAGTGAGAGATTATATTCCAATTACACAGATAATATTGCAACTTTTACTTGGTCCTGGCAGAAATGTGTGACATGTTAGAGAGGTTCTAAACTGGTTAAAAGGTGCATGCAGACAATTAAGGCAAATAAATGTCAGGTAGGAATGACAAAAGTAAATTATCTTAGTCATTGGATGGGTAGTTGCAAAATTCAACAAGACTCTGCCAAAAAATGAAACTATCCAGACAAGGCATAAACCATTACCAAAAAGCAGGTAAGGGCATTATCTGGAGTAGGTGAGGTAGTACAGAAACGGTGCCCCTTGCAATTGAAAGTTCTGGAGTGGGTGACTGATTAACGAATATGCAGAGTAGTAGAAAGTAAGATGGGAGATGAGCAGTTTCAATTCAGATCAGGATGCAGCACAAGTGACCCGATGTTTGCAGTGAGACAGATAGTTGAGAAGAAGATAGAGATGAGTAGAGTCCAACTAGGCATTCCTAGACTTGGAGAAGGCATATGACAAAGTCCTAAGAAAGCTGATTTGGGAGACCTGTGATGATATGAAGTCCCACAAACATTAGTAGAATTAGTGCAGGCTATGTACAAGGACCCAATGACTCAAGTATCAACAGTAATCGGTTTCACATAGGGATATGCAGTGGGAGTGGGTGTGTATAAGGGTTCAGCTCTGAGCCCACTGCTGTTCATACTGGAGACGGAGTATATTAGCAAGCAGGTCAGAGGGTACATATGAACAAAAGTTTCTGTATGCAGATGATGTGGCATTACTTTCAGGTCCTGAGTAAAAACTTCAGCAAAGGATAGGGGAATGGAATGCAAAACTGAAGGCATATGGGATGAAACTGATTACAGATAAGACAGTTCTAATGGCAGTAAATAGAGGGAATCAAACGAAGCCGAGAATTGAGATAGAAGGGAAAACAGTGGAACAGGTTAACTGTTTCCAGTATCTGGGAGGGTGGTTGAGGTGAAGGAAAGTCTGAATGAGGACATCAAAGGTATAATCAGAGGGGCTGTAATCAGCTGGCACAGAGCATCAAGTGTAGTATGTGATGACCCTCCACTGGACCAGTAATCAAGGAGTGTCAGTCCTCACCGCTGGCACCAATTAATATGCAATGACCCTCCACTGGACCAGCAATCAAAGAGCCTCAATCCTCACCACTGGCATATGTGTGGGGAGGACATTCACTGGGAGGATAACAGGTATACACAGTCTTTCCAGATGTAGCTCTCTGCATCAAGTGCAATTTCCTTTAAGAGCACACAGAGACCACAGTCAGTGTGGGGCTGGTTTCTCCCTCTTCCTCCGTATCCCCAATAAGACTTCCCACTGGCATAGCTACAGAATTGAGATCTCAGCTGAGTGACCAAGCCAAGACCTCCAGCACCGTCTCTGTCCAACCAGTGCTTCATGTCCCTGCCCAAGTAGCTGACACACACACACTCTTTGAGGCTTGATTAACACACACACACACACACACACACACACACACACACACACACACACACACACACACACACACACACACACCTGGGAAAGGCTTGCACAGATTTACTAGCTATGTCCTCTTTTGCCCAGACTATAAGGTAGTTATCACTGCCACCAGTCACTCTTTATCAGCTACTTTAGGGCTCTTAACAAAAGGTGTCCAATCTTACTGTGTAATATTACTACTAATACAAATGGCAGTTTGAGTAAGAGCAAGGATTTTAGGTGTGGCCCACACAGTGGCACCAAATAAATATGCAAGTACTCATAAAACTTAAAATATCTCTACAAAGATCAGCCACAATGAAAGGTTTAAATATATTTAATAATAAATAATAAAAGAACAAGACAATACTAAATATATATTCACAGTGACATCAGAGTTCAGAATCAAAGGAAATATTTAAAACAACATTGCAGGACAGGCTCAGATAAATAAACAAAAATATCTAAACTTAGCTTTGCTATATTCCTGACTGAATCTAAGAGAATTAAACAATTCCCTAGTAACTTAATTAGAGCAAGGCAGATGTGGTGAATGGTTCTTCTTGTTGCTGTCAGGTCCAAGACAGAATCCAGAATGCTCTGTCTCACTAAAACAGACTTCTCAAAATAATATCTAAAATATTACTACTGGGCTAGCTTGCAGAATGATATAATTTCTGGTCATCTGACTTCTAGTTCCCAGGCAAACCCCCCATTGCTGGAAACTGGCAGCATTTAGCATCTACTTGTAAAGATATACAGACAAGGGCTTTCACTCAGATCTTTGGCAGATGCTGGAAGTCATAAAACAATTGCATTCTTTCAAACTTCCAAAGTAGCAATTAGTTCACCCCAAAGACACTGTAGAAAGCTTCCTAGTATAGACTTTGTGTCTCTAGCTGCATTCAGCTTTTGTGGCCTAGCCTATACATTGATTTAATTTCAAATATTTTTCTAAAGTTTGCAGGACTGAGGTTAACCCTCCAGTTTCCTCTTTAACATATAGGTTCATAGGTTCATAGGTTTATACTAGGCTATCTGCCCTAAGGCATTTATAAGCCTAGCCCAAATTTTTGTGGCTTACGCCACCCCTTATATGAAAAAATACTGTGCCCATTAGTTTGTTGTGCCTCTGTCCAGCAGTGACACAGAGATGATTCCCGGGATAAACCTACGATCTCCCATCCACAGGTCAAGATTTCTCTTGAACAGAGCCAGCGAGTTGCTCTGCCTCACATGGATCGGGATTTTATTCCACAGCATAGGGAGTCTCTGAGTGATAAATCTATCCCTCCAGCACGTCCTATTTATATCAGTGCTAAGGTTTAAGTCGCTTGCTCTAGTGGTTTTGGTGGATTTGGATTTTTTGAGGTGGAGCATGTCCATTAATTCCGGGTTGGACATGGCCTTATATGTCAGGCACATGTCACCTCTGAGCAGCTGGTATGCAACTGAATAGAGCTGGAGTTTCTTCAATCTGGCAGCATATGACAGATTTTGGAGTCCCTTTATCCTTTTGGTGAAGAACTTTTGGGGTCTCTCCAATTGCTGCAGATGTCGGGTGAGATACATCCTGAATGGGGCATTGTACTCGATCATTGGTCTGATAAGTGAAGAGTACAGGGGAACAATGACCTCACTAGATCTGGATGTGAATCCCTTCATGATCAGGTGGGCAATGTAGAAGGTCTTTCTAACCACTTTAGCAACGTGAGTGTCAAAAGAAAGACCACTGTCAACCTGGGTCCCCAGGTCCCTGATAACCTCTTCTGTGCTTAGTGGCACATTTAAACAGTTGCAATAGTCAGGCACACTTCTGTTATCTTCCAGCAGGGCACACTGTGGATACATTTTAAGCACAAGCACTTTAGAAATACCTTTTCAACACAAACATCTGTACAAAGCAGTTTGATATACACATGACATACAGTTATAATACATTTGTGACACAAGCATCTTGTATAAATTAGTTTGAAATTCACAAATAACATATAATTATTTACAAAATTTCAGCTAGCTGTGCTGGCAGTACCTCCTTTTGTCACATATGACAGAAGAATGCCAAAGAAGCTGAAAAGCAAGGTGTACAAAACAGTGATGTGACCAGTACTACTATATGGTACAGAAACCTGAGCACGAAAGGCAGAGCAGTCAAAGAACCTAGAGGTGATGGAGATGAAGTACCTGAAATGGGTGGTAGGCTACACACTGTGGGACAGATGAAGAAGTGAGGACATAACAGCAGAAGTGAAAGTAGCTAAAATTGCAGAAAAAGTCAAAGAGAACAGCTTATGGTTGTTCAGGCACATGTGCAGAAAAGCAGAAGACAATCTGCTGCAGAAGATTAGGGACAAACAGGAAAAAGGCAAGAGGAAATTAAAGAATCCATCAGAGGTGGATGGACTGTATGGTAGATCTGCAACAGGCATGAATGTTGAAGAAGGCAGGAGAGTGGCACTGAACAGAGAGATGGCAACAATTGAGACAACACCCCAACCCCATGTAGAAAACAGGAAAAGGGGGTTGATGATGATGATTAATACAGTACCATAGCCACTCTTTTTTATGGACCCAAACACACACACACACACACACACACACACACACACACACACACACACACACACACACACAAAATGCTAGGTATGATTATCTGGACACCAACTTATGAAGAGACATTCCAGAAACTCAAGAGAGCCAGGGGAATGCTGAAACACATTTTTTGGAGTGCCACAGGTCAGAGAATTATAAGACAGAATTGAATGGGATACTGAGACAGATGACTATATGGGGAAGAAATTAACTCCCAAACTCTTTTTGTCAGGATGTGAAAATAGAACAGCAGAAGAAGACAGGATTTAAAAGGGGCTATTGATGACAATTTGGAAGAAAGTGATCACTAGAAGATGCAAAAAAGAGACGGTCCCACATTAACAGATGACATGACTGATTTAATGAATACTGTGGAGAGGGAAACCTGGAGTGAGGAAGGGATAGAGGATAATAGAAGACATCATAGAATGTGAAGCAAGTGGAGAGAGAAATATGTTGATTCAGCTGTAGGGTAAAAGGAGTATCTGAAGGCCACAGTAGTGGGGTACATAGTAAGGATTGAGGAAAGACAGGAGATAGAGAGTTCTGCAGATGAAGGTTAAAGGCTGGTGGATGATGGAATGCAGAGTAAAGCAAAAGAGTTCATGAGAGAATGAAGGGCTGGGGTATTGTGTGTTTGTACATAGTTCAAATTTAATAAAACAAAAGGTAAGTTAGTGTTAAGATATGGATCTGCATGTTGAAAAGCATATGGCGTTTTTATTTGGCAATTGGAAAGGTGTGATTACTGAAAGAGATTATAGCTGTGAAGCTTTTGTTCTTAAGTGACCTATTCGTATTAAGGGAAGAGGGTGATCTAGCTACACAGTCAGCTACCAAAGCTATAGAAGAATGTGTCGTGCATGGGGACTGTACAATTGTTATGTAAACTGTATGTATTATTACTAAATAAAGGACTGACTTCCAAAAAAAAAATTAATTTCAAGTAAAAACCCAAAGAAAAAAAAAAGAAACTCAAACAAGCCTTGAGTGGACCCCTGTACTACATAATCCTGATTAAAGCCAGAGTTTATTGCAAAGGTAAATGTTTCAAACAACAGATCAGGGAATATACTTAACTAGGTCTTTTCGAAGGGAGAGAAGAATCCACTGTATATCTTAGTCATAGATTCCAGCCAAGGGAAGATCTATATGCAGCTGTAGTGAAAGAATAAATTAGAATAGTTTAGGCCCACCAAAAGCTTCATCCCTACCTCTCAGGTAGAATATTTGCAGTAGCTGCAGATCAAATTCCCTCAAAGTAGTTACATAGTGTCAACAGGCAAAATCTAAAGTTTCTGAGATGGAGTTTAGAATTGTAGCTGTATAAAATGACAATCCATCTCCAAAATGGTGTAAGTAATACAAATGGAGAGGGTGCAATTTAAACAGCACCTGCAAAACCAAAACTTTTGTTTCTTTGTGATGTCACAAGAAGACTCACTTGAGTCTAAGAAGACGGGAGAAGTAGGACAGGGAGTATGAAGCTTGTTGCTGTCTTTCAGTACAACATAGAGAAAGTGGGTCTACTTTAATTGAACGAAAGCAGAATACGTCAAATACGAATCCGCTGACACATAAACAGCAAAACGAGGAAATGTCAAACGCACTAAATAGCAAAATCGGAAATGTCGAATTGTCATAGTTGGCCAGTTTACGGTATAGCTCCATAAGGTAAGTGTGCGATAGTTATGGACCTTAGGGTTAGGGTGTGGGTTAAGGTAAGTGCATAGATAGGTAATGTATGTAAGGTTTAGTGTAGGGTTTTGTTAAGTGTATGTGTGTGGAATATTTACTTTGTGTGGGTATAGTTCTGTAGTGTAAGTGTGCGGTAGTTACGGACCTTAGGGTTAGGGAGGGTTAAGGGTAGTGCATAGATAGTTATGTATGGGGGGTTTAGTGTAGGGTTACAAGTGGGGTTTTGGTGCTTTAATTTAGGGTTAGTAGTAGGGTTTTGGTTAGTGTACGTATGTGCTTTTTGTTGTTGTGTTTGCATAGGTAGTATGTTACGGGCGGTGGGGTTGGCCAACTATTGCAGTTTCAATGCTTAAATTTTGCGGTTTTGCGTGTTCAACGTTATCGTGTTTTGCTGTTTATGTGTCGACGGATTTGTATTCGACGGATTCCACTTTCGTTTAATTAAAGTAGACCCAGAGAAAGTGTCTGTATTACACAGAGTTAAACAATATTTTTTCATAAAAATAGTGGTTGTTATCTAGACCCATAGTGCAGATGGGTAAAACCTTGACTCCCCTTACTAGTGGCATGAACGCAGAAGGGACTGAGTGGAGGAGTATGGGAGTGAGTAGTTGATGCCAGACTGCCCATGAGTGGAGGAGGATGGGAATGAGTAATTGATGCCAGATTGCCCATGAGTGGAGGAGGATGGGAATGAGTAGTTGTTGCCAGCTTGCCCATCCCGGAGGTAGAGTACTAACTTGCCTGGCAGCACTGGTGACCATGGAGGAGTGTAGATAGATTTACTGCCTGCAACAAGGAGCACAGCATGCCTTAGCTGAAATGGTGCACCACTTACCAATGGTTTGACATGTGTGATCACACTTATGTACCTTCTGACAGCAGCTATGGGAGAGCTCACAAGCCCTTGCAAGGAAGGGTTAGTTGGGTTACCTGATCCTTGACATGAAAATAACAGTTCCTAGCCCTGGTTTGCTTAACTCTAAACATACAACAATGAATAGGCCATCGGGCTCTTGGCACCAGGGAACAAATAGATCAGCTGAGTAGAAAGAAAAGTAGGGCAAGATGGTCAGCAGGGGGGACTTGGATGTACAATTAAAAGGGGTTGTTGCTTTCATTAAATCTTGCAGATTGCAAATATAATGTAAAAATGTGAACTGTACACAATATGAAATTACTTTTAGTCAAAATGCAGCAATGCTTTTATATAAACATGATTGGTTTCTTAAATGTATACATATTACAGTGCCTAAAGTTTGGTGTTCCTTGGAATGCTACTCTGGGCCAAAAGATGCATTACCTTATTTGGACTCTGGCCTCGTGTCTTACGAGTTATGTGGCTGTGGAAACAGGAAAGCTTATATTCAAAATTAAAGTGTTAGAGGCGCTTTCTTCTTGCAGCAAGAGCAATAGTTATGTTAAGTTTATACTTTGCTTTTAAGGTATGCACAGTGGACTTCAGCTCAGCAGAAAATCTCAAGCCCGGAATTCATTGCTGATTAGACTCTGCAACTGTTGTTTGGGCCTACAAGTCATAGATAGATAGACAGATAGATGGATAGATAGACAGAGACAGAATTCAGTAAAATATTTAGCTATTGGCAGTGATATGACTAGATTAGCCATTATACAGAGTTCTATATACCCTTTGTCATTTAAAAAAATATATATTTATTTTGTAAATCACTGTGCAAATGTACAGCTCATGGTACACTTAATTTTACAAAGCACATTGCTTAGTTTCATTTATCCCAGGTTAGAAATATACTTAATTTAATTTCAAAAGCTTGTGGCTGGAGGTTTTCTTTATTAATATTAGGACATGCATGTGTAGATATGGTGACATCTCAACTGATGGTTTCTACAATTTGAAGGGTGACTGCTTAAAAAATTTGCTACTATACAAATACTTAATTGTTGGTTTATTTTAACAGTAAACCATAATTGTGTTCTTGGTATGGCTCCTGGCAATGTGTTACTGTAAAGTCATAGAATGAGGTATTGTCACTCTAGAGATATATTTATCCTCACCTGAAAACATTTTGTGTGTGTGTGTGTGTGTGTGTGTGTGTGTCAATGTATACTTATGTGCGCACACACACAGATTTAGTTACCTTTAGTGATATTGCACTGAGCTGGTAGCAAAGTGAGTGAGATACTGAGGAGTCATTGGATATAACTCTTCTCTCCATCTGGCCAGTGTAAAGCAAATTTGAGTGTGGCCAGTGCTGCTTATTACTCATGTCAGCAGTATGCATTTATCCTATGCTCTTATGTTCTTACGACCAATTGTCTCTTGTAAATTATTTAGTATTCAGGTGGTGTGGAATATGAGATCATGATCCATGACCATCATATGCAATTTGGTGGCTATGAGTTGAGGAATCTTCCTATTCATCACAAAATTTATCAAGATCTCTCCTACTCCTTGATCTGCAGTTCATACAGAACATAAAAAATAAATAAATAAATAAATAACTTAAATCTGTTTAATTCTTGGCCAAACAACACTCACCAGGATCCACAGTTTACCTTCATTTTCTTTTTACTAGAAATACATTTGTTAAGAACAGTGTGGTGGCTTAGTGATAAGATCTCTATCTCATATCTCCATGATCTGGAGATTGATTTGACCTCCAGTTATTGTTTCTCCTAGTTTAATTTCTCCAACTCTTTGGGGTTTCTAATACCATGATGGGACTGGACCCCATTCCTAAGTCAAAGCATGATTAAAGTTCATGAAATTAGTATTGCTTCAATCTTTGATGCTAGCCACAAGTGCTCTTCGCACCACCTGCAACGTGCCCAGAATCGACTCCTTCTGCAATTCACACAGTCACATATATCGGTAACATATCTTAGTATGACTGTATATGCTTTTCTCAAAAAACAAGTAATCTCCACGGTATCCCCAAAGTCTCAAACAACCTACTAAAGAAGTATAGTAGATCCAAAACAAAACAGTGTAAGAAACTTCTCTGTGTGGAAGATTTTCAGTTCATATATATATATATATATATATATATATATATATATATATATATATATATAGTTAATCACAATATATTAAAAAGCAGAAATAAAATCAGAAAATAGTAGTAGAAGTAGCAAACCTAAACATGCCCTAAGTCAAAAAATAGCAAATATATTTTGAAATATAATACAGAATTATTAACTGTAGTGAGTATTCAGAAGTAATCCAAGCAGGGTAGACAGTCTGTTTCCAGTTGGAAATTCTTTATTAAGCACACAGACAAGTCATCCAAGTTAAACAAAATAACAGGATGTTTTTTTTCCATCAATAGGTCAACCTTTTTGTGATCTAGCCGCCTCTCCTCACTACAAAATTTGCAACAGGTTCTTGGCCCTGATGGCCCTGACCCCCCCCCCCCAAGGGCGAGTCACCGAGAGATGCTCTAGTCCACGTTTGGCCCTCTGGTCTCCTTTATGCTTATCCCTGCTTACCTCTAATCCCAAAATGTCTTCAGAATGGACTTTGGTTGAAGAGCAAGGTTATCCTCATTACCTACCCCTTTTTGGCCTTGTCAAGCGTAGTTTCCCTTCCTGTGATCTCATCTTCTACAGCCATCCTGAATTTTGGACCGTAGTCCAGATCTAATTTCTCATCCCTCGGGGATGACACATCTGCACATTGCAGGCCTCAAGTTGACCATACAGTTTCTCCAAGTCCATTAATGGTTGGACAGCTCTGTCATTCCTCCCAGGTCCATCAGATACTGCTATCATCCCAAAAAGACTCCACTAGAACATTTTACAAGAGTAAATGGAAAATATTTTCTTGTTGGACCCATCAGAGAGATGTAGTCACTTTTGCTGCACCTCTTCCTGCTGTCCTACATTTCCTTGCTTAAGTTTTTAAGAAGGGGCTAGTTTTCCCACTATCAAAGTTCATTTAGCAACCATTTTGAATTATCATTTGGGTGATAATACCCCCTCCCCCAGCTTCTTCCAGACTGTGAAAAGCCTTCCTTAAAGGTACCTTTTTGCTTCCATTTAAAGACCCTATTGCACCCTGGAATCTTACACTGTTACTGCAGGGTTTGACTCAGAACGATTTCAAGCATTTGGCCAGGTTTGCTCTCAAGTTTCTTTCTTGGAAAAATTTTTTTCTAGTGGCCATTACTTCAGCAAGATGAGTTTCTGAACTCCAAGCACTCTCCTCAAAAATCCTCTTACTTTGTTTTCCACAAAGATAGAGTCACATACGTACTAATCATTCCTTTCTACCCAAAGTAGCCTCAGAGATAAACAACAGTCAAGTCATGAACTTGCCTGTTTTCTTCCCAAATTTTTCTAATAAAGGTGAATACATGCTTCATCCCTTAGATGTACATAGACAGCGACATTTGTATCTCCATAGGACAAATGATTTTAGAAAAACAGATCAGTTGTTCATCTACTTTTTCTCTAACAGGTTGGGAAAAAAATTTCCAAAGTTAGCTTAGCAAAGTAGTTAACAGATTGCATATAATTTGTTTATTCAATGAGGTGTGTCTTGCCCAGACCTCCAAAATCTCACTCCACTGGATACATGGCTACCTCCTCTGCTTTTTGGTCCAGAGCTTCTTTTGACGATATTTGTGCTGCAGACACTTGGTGCAATGCTCATACCTTATTGCTTATTACAAGTTGGATTTGATCTTCAGGAACAGGACTGCCTTTGGTTCTGCAGTACTCCAGAATATCCTTATGGGGGCCATCCAAGGTTCTCACAGCTGGGGACTCTGTCCCATTAGTTGAGGAATGAATGAAAATGCCAACATCAAATATAAAAGTTATGTACTCACCATAAATATGCATCTGTGTTATCCATTGTCGTTCCCCCTCCTTCCCCCTGACCTTTCATCTGGAAGTGACCTGATAGTGACTTTGAAACCACTGTTCCTGTCTGAGCCCCTCTCTTTACTTTATCTTTCCTTTTCTATGGGTTATGGCTAGTCCTTCTGTTTTATTGGGCAGCAAACTTGATCTGAAATATTACAGGGCTCTGAGGCATTATGGGTAAATGGAGGAGCTTGGTAGTCATATCTGAGGACAAATCTAAGCCCCATCAGTTGAGACAGAATGAAAATGGCCAACACAGATGCATAGTTATGGTGAGTTCATAACTTTTATTTTTGTATTGTCTGTAGACATGTAGTACCATACATTACGGTATAAAGGCAATGACCATAAAAAGATTAGAGAAATATGGGCCCAACACTGAGCCCTAGAGAGTCTCACATAATACAAATTTAAAGTCTGATAACTAATCATTAAATTCAGTGCTACAATGTATTAAGTTATGTAATAAATTCTATAATGTGTGATACTGTTGAATGCTTTCACAAAACCAAAAATCCAGCATTCACTGGCAATTGTAGCTAAGGTACATCTATAATGTTGTTGTAAGACTGAATCCAATTAGAGATGGAAGATCTCACAGAGTTTAAACAAAATAAGCTAGGAAAACTTAGTAAAATTATTTTTTTCATTTATTTTCCCAAATACACATGTTAAATGTATACAGTGATAACTGTCAGGATCCTCTGGATTGTCCCTTATCAGTACAGGAACAATTATAGCTCTTCTATACCTGCTCTTTACTCAGATTTCATTAAACCCATTATTGGACAGAATGCTCCTTTTGACATGTATTTCTTTAAATATGTCACCCAGCCTCAGAGACAGCAGTGATGCTGAACTAACATGAGCAGTGGCCTAAAGACCCTCAGTTATCCAGATACACAGCCAGCCCTCTATCTGTACCTTTTCTCCTATAGATTCCTATTTGGAGATCTGTGCCTAGCATTTTGCCGCATGAAATGTCTGACTCACTTTAAGCTTCTATTCCTTTGCAGAACAAAAATGGTTCTTCAGATACCCACATCAAAGAGCTAAACCTTCATCAACAAATAAATAAAATGCCTTGGTGCAATAGATTCATATGTCAATGTATCCCCACCTTCTACTGCATGTCATTCAGAGAAGTAGCCTTGCCACCTTCAAGGTAAACCTAGATAACTGGAGGCAGTCTCAAATCACCCCCAGTCTATCTTGGGTTGCCCTTCTTAAGGCTGGAGGGAACCCTTAAATATGTTTTCTGGCTAGGCTTGTAATGTTGAGTAGAGTAATAATTTTTTTAAACAAGAAACATCTTTACTGAATTATCACTTACGACATTGACAAACATGTATATAAATGAAAACAAACCACACTGATATATTTTCTGTTGCAAACATTTTACATCACAAATTATCTTCTATATAGCCATTGTCAATCAAACATTACATAGCTTATTCAATTCCTTCTCCAAAACATTATAATGCATGTATTGTTCCCACAATTCCCATTTTTTATGTAATTTGATCCTATCCTGTTCTAAAGATCCCACTTCTGGTTCTTTTATCAGGTACAAAAATATCATCTGCAAAAAAAGCCAACTTTTCTTGATTACCATGCCAACTATATCCTTGAATGTCTAAGTCCCTTATTTTCTTTGCCAATGGTTCTAAATATAATGCAAATAATGAAGGGGAAAGAGGACATCCCCGTCTGGTTCCTCTGTTCAAACAGAACTTATCAAAGAGGACTCCACCTTACTTTAATTTTTTGCTTCTGATCCTTCATATATCCTGTTAATTAATCTTATTACTATGTCATGCAATGTAAATGCTCCCATTGCCCTACTCATAAATTCCCAGCTTATTCTGTTGAATGCTTTCTCTGCATCAAGACCCACCAACAACAGTTGTATTTCCTTGCATTCCACTTCCCTCTGATCATCATTGTTCTATTAATGTTGTGAAATGTTTACCTCCCCTCCACAAACACACACTGATCCATAGCTATCTATTTTGGAATCACCTTTGCCATTCTTTTAGCCATTGTAGACCAACACAATTTATAATCATGGTTTAAAAACAAACACATAGAACTATGCACATCTTCAAAGAATAGCGTACATACATACATACATACAATAAATACATACAAATGTTTCACGCACAGGCATTAATGTCCTTCTAGCTTGCCAATATACCAAAACACTTGTTCCCATAATAAATGTCCAGGCTGTTCTTAAAAATATCTATACTAGTACTTGCTTTAATGTAATTTGGTAGTCTGTTCCAAGCATCAGGTACTCTGTCAGAGAACCAATTAGTACACTTCTCATTCCTATAGAATCTTCTACATAGGTTATCTGATGATTTTCTAGTACTTTTTGATAACCCCAAACATTCCTAGAGGTAGTTGTCTCTAAATGCCCTATATACCTGAATATGGTCTCCTCTTAAATATCTGTAAGAGACACTGTAAGAGTTCAGATATTTTAGTCTTTCATAACAACTTTTCACATCCATGGATGCCCTTGATATATTTCCGCTGTACTCTTTCCAGTTTATTCATGTTTGTTTTCCTATAGAGTTTCCATATTGTTATTCCATACTCAAGTTTGGGTCTAATGTAACTAACAAACAATGACTTTATTATGTTTGATTTCCTAGACTTTATAAATCTTTTTATACAACCTATAGTTCTATAACTATCATTAGCCAATTGTTTGATCTGATTAGAAAAACTCATAGCTGAATCTACTCATATACCAATGTCCTTAAATGACTCTACAGTTTCAATCACTGTGTGCTGTATTAAATACTCACCTTATAGTTTATGTCTCCCAAATCTCATATGCTTACTTTTTTATGTATTTATCAACATATTATTCTCCTGTGCCCAAATGGTCAATTTAGTCAAATTATTTTGCAGACATGCCTTATCTGTAACACTTGTAATCAGTTTACCCAATTTCAGGTCGTCAACATATAGACTGTAGAACACCTCAGATGAAAAAGTAAAGTCTGAAAGATAAAATCTAAACAAGTAAGGGCCTAGGACAGAGCCATGTGGGACACCTTATAATATAGAGTAATTCTTAGTACTTAACTATTAGCCTAAAATTTAATAGTAATAGCTGTTGATTGAATAAATTTAACATTACACATAATCTTTTACTCAACTTCTAGACAAAACCACAGGATATCATTGGAAACTGGATTTCAAACTTCAAGATGCCTCAGATACTGTTTTTTTCAGTTATTATGGGAAGTCAACTCCTGAGAAGTCATGAGTATGACTGTGCAGAGCAAAGGTTTCATTTAAAACTTTTGCCATACCAATGTCATCCACAACAGTCCTATATTTATATATTTGCTGAACAGCTAACCCAAAGTTATGCCTTACATTGCTGATGTGGGCTAAAAAAGCGTTCCTACTGTCCTGAAAATTGATTACAAGTTTCTTCTCATATGTGGGCCCGCTAGCCTATGTGGCCCTACTCAAGGGGTAACACTGGCCATGTTAAGCCCTTTTTTTTTTTTTTTATGCAATTGTTAACCCAATAAGCCCACTGGATACAAGTATCCTTTTTCAGGGGTAAAGCAAACTATTATTTGATTAAACGACTTGTTCTGAGTCAGGCAAAGACAAATGGAAGAAACCAATTCCTATATTCTTCATTACAGGAAGCAACTCATTAACAGCTCAGAGCCTTAACATCTCTGCTAACTGATGGGGTTGTTTTTCAGCAGATATGATAATACCTACATTTTGCTGAGCAAAAGTTTCATCAAAAAAAGTTAGTTCATGAAAAATAAAGTATACTTGTATTATTTTGACCTGAGATAACTGTCATATAAATTATTCCTTTTCATTAAGAAACTGACCTCTGAGTAGATTACATTAAATAAGGGGGTAACACGTTCATTCCACAATAAACAGATATAGTCTACATTTCACCAGGTTGTGCCTGCTTGGATGAAATTGCTACTTGGCAACATATGTTCATGATAATGGATTTGCAAAAGCATTCTTTGAATAACTGACCCGTAACTGCAAGGCTTACTCAGGGATACATGACATGCAATAGGAACAATGGCTATTCAAACACTTATATTAAGGTTTTCAGGCAGTAATCTTAACAACAATGTCATACTCCTTCCATGTGAATTAGATAAATAAAAATATTTTATGCTTCATCTCTTAAACTAATGAATATCTGGATGTACAGCTAGATATTTCTGCATATGAGCTATACTGGTTCCTGAAAATATAGGTCTGTGCTGATTCTTTCATCATCTGCAGTCTAACGGTCTTGAAATCTAAAATGTATTACTTCAATGTGAACATTATTTAAGGTCTGCAATAAACAACAAATATAGAAAAAGGCATCATATGACCGACTGACTCTGTCAGCATAGAGCATGTTATAAACTGCATTCAAAGGGACTGATTATCTTGTAACCTAGTCACAAAGTCAATGTTGAGATGATGTTTGTGTTACCTAGTTTATTTTCTGTTACTCAAATGTTGACATGAACAGCTCTTGCACTTTTATGATAACAGCACTGCAACCCTTTGTTATAAAATAAAATAGTGATTATCATCCAGGTAGCAAACAGAGTCTATTAAGTGAGAGTATAATGAAACATAAATAACAGTACTCTTTTCATAATAAATAAGGTAATAACATGGTAAAAACAAGATGTAACTCACAGCACCCAAGACAATCCACCTTAATTTGCATTAAAAGTATTACCAAGTGATAACTTTGGTTGTTGTTGTTGTGTCTTTCGGCTTTTCCCAGTTAGGGGTCGCCACAGCAGAACTCTGGTCCGCTAATGATTGGCAGTTGATTTTAAGTGCCAAGTTGCCAGCCCTGACACACAACCTTCAATGAAGGTACGCCCATTCACGCATGTCTCCACGCAGAAGACTCTCTAGCTGATAATCGAACCGGACAGCATCTTACTGTGAGGCGACAACGCTACCGCAGCACCACCACCACGGATACCAAGTGATAAATTTGGTAAACATAATAATTTGGTTTGATTCACCTTGCATTCAGCATATGTTTTCTATATTATTTCTCTGAGTACTTTACAATGTGTATTTATGCATGCATGAATGCATGTCGTATTCTGCACATGACTTCAGAACTGGTTTACCACTGCTCTGCATTCTATTTCAGGGGGCTATAATGGAAAGACACTGAAAAACAACTAGATAAATTAAGTAACACTTCTGTCGGTAAGTTTAGCAAGATTCACCCCACCTTTCTAAGAATGTCATCTTCTCGCATTGTTAAGTTACTTACGTATACATCTCCTTAATGTTGGGTATCTTCACCAATCACTTTAAACATACGTCCACACTTCATCTCTTAAAAATTAAAACACTCAAAGACTGTGGAGATTATACACTCATCTCTAATATCTGTCCCACAATAAATATATTTGCATAGCTCCTCTGCTATAACAACTTTCATTATTAGCAAATGCAGATCCATGTGATGAATAGCATGGATTCTGTAACAACTTTAGTATCATGACAGACTTATACAGAGGCACTAAAATATACTGTAATATGAATAACAATTTGCTAACTGGTAATCTCTTTTGTGGATATGACAAGGGCATTTGAAACAGTAAATTGTGACATATTACCAGTTTCACTTAATAAGCTCAGCATTGACAGTAATACTCTTGCCTGGTTCCAAAGATGTCTAAAAGAAATAAAGAACATTTCAGGTTTATTTCAACCAGTCTTTCTCAGAAACAGGTACATTAAGTACCAAAGTGCCACAAAGATCAGGGCTTGGATCCCTTCTGTTTTCATTATTCATAAATAATATAACCAATTGCCTTCCCTCCATGACTATAATATTGTATTCAGATGTTCTCCTCCTAATCAAATCAGATATATCTGCAAGTGCCTTCCAACACAATTTAAAAATTAAGAAAGTTAAACTGGACCCCAAATAATAGTCTACTTGTTCATCCCCCCCAAAAAAAAATCAGGCATCATGCTTTTCTCCACAACCCCCAAATTTTCCAGCATGCCCCCACTACTATTAAAGGACAACAAAACAACTCTATACCAACCTCCGCCAGATCTTAGAGCCATCCTTACCTTTAGTCAACACACAAATGAAGTCTGTGTCATAAATACTACTTCAGCTCAGTTCAAACTCTGTCATTAAATATCCCAGTTACTATAGTCAGTGGTCCAAAGAGAAATAGCAAGGAATAGCCTGATACCAAAACTTGAATATGGTTTACCTTTGTTAGCTCTGCAGTCTGAATCAAATAATTAATAAGTACAAGTCATGAAAAACAAAACATGTACATTTGTCCTCCTAGCACACCACTGTAATCTAATTGGAAACTTTAATTGGTTAACACACTACTTATTAGCTCATCCTTACTTAAATAGTGCCAGTGGTCCCTTTCTCCCACTAAAAGCAATGTTCCACATTAAAAACAGACTTCTAGAATTAGGACGAGCCTGGTCAAAGCTGTCTCCCTAGTCAGACAAAGGTTTAAAACTAATATACAGAAGAAAGCACTAACCAGACTTAGACCACCCGTCTGAAATCATCTACCATCTAAGGAAAGAAAACAGCAGATCCTGGAAAATATAAAAGCTAAATTTAAGGAGCATTTATTCAAGGAATTCAAATACACATGCCTCCATAGAAATGCATGCAACACCATTCTCAACAATTTATTACTAATTGTTCAGCTGTAACTTGTTCTAAAATTCTCCTGTTTATTCTGTTGATAAATAATGTTAATTTTAATTTTTTATCTGTTTGTAATGCATTTGTAAAAATTCTTATATAATGTGTACAACGCCATCTGGTCTGAAACCATAAAACAAAACTAATTTCATAAACTAAGTTGTGTTTTAGGAAATCTTAAGCTGCATAAGTAAACTGTAAGTGTTGTTATTCAATATTACAAAACCTATTTTACAGTCATCTGTGCATTTATTTATCCAGAAAGACGTGTTCACAGAGACAGTACATACCAAATTAAACAAAATAGGAACAAGAAATGGGCCCTGAGGAACACCTCTGTACACTTTCCTTGGAGCTGATGCACAACTTTTTTAAGTCACACATCGGATTCTATCAGTAAGCCAATTAACTGTCCAGTTAATGAACTATGGATTATAACCTAGTTCACATAAAATTTTACAGACAGCCAAGGTATTTGATTCTTTACCTCATTTTTCTAAGTTCAAATAGACAACATCACAAAAAAAATTAGTATTCTGATGAAATCTCTGGATTGGTTGGGATGAAAGTGCTCAGTATTGTAATATTATTTTTTTATTAAAGGATAACATTTTTCAACAATTGGGACCCTCTTCTTCAGTGAGTTTTGGTTTGGTGTTATTGGTTTTCGTTTGTCGCACACTGTACCGCATTTTGTACATAATAGTCAATGCTATACAAAACAATGTCAACTTCGATTGCGATCACCAACATTTGCAAGACAGATCTCAATGGTCGATTCAATCATATCAAATTCTAAAAGGCCGTCCTTTCATCCCCTCTCAACCCAAAGCCACAGAGACCACGTATACTTCCCCGTTAGGGTGGGGGGGCATTATCTGAGAAAAAATGTCCAAGTCACTTGGTCCCCCACAGAGGCCAACTTGCATATCAATGTCTTAGAGATAACAGCAGTGCTTTTATGTTGCAGGCCTTCCAGGATGCTCTCCCCTGAGGGTCAATTGCTATTCATATCGATAACATGTCAGCAGTTTGGTACAACAACAATCAAGGAGGAACCAGGTCCTATCCCTTGCTTTGAGAAGCTCTCAGAGAGTGGCAGTGGTCTATCTCATTCAACTGCTTTCTCATAGCAATGCACACTCCAGGGAAGTCCAATGTGATAGCAGACAAACTGAGCAGATGCACACTCCTGCCTCAGAAGTGGTCCTTCAATCAAAAAGTGACAAAGAGAATATCCGTCAATAGGGCCAGCTTTGCTGTGATCTTTTCACCTCTCCCCTAAATAATAAATGCAGCAACTACTTTGCCCTAAGTCCTTTTCAGGAGAAATCACTGAGGGATGCTCTTGTCCACAATTGGCCCTCCAGTCTTCTTTATGCCTTCCTTCCAATTGCTCTAATTCTGAAGTTTCTATAGAAAGCAATCTGGTAATTCTCATTGCACCTTATTAGTCTTGACAGATTTAGTTCCTCTTCCTTTGGCCTCATCTAATTCACCCACCTTGGATTCTGGATCCGGTTCCAGATCTCCTGTCCCATCCGACAGGCATAATCGACCCACACATCTTGAACCTCAAGCTGACAGCTTGGTTTCTCCAATTCCATTAACAGCCAGACAATCTATCCTCTCTTCAACTGTCTGACACATACTTTTGGCCTCTCAAAAACCATCTACATGTAAACTTTACAACAGTAAATGGAAAAAATTTGTCTTTTGGGCACGTCAAAATAACATTTATCCTTTTTCAGCAAATATTCATAAGATTCTCAAATTTTTAGCCTCACTTCAATGAAGGGGCTTCATCTTCTACTATTAAAGCTCAGTTATATCCAATTTTCATACTGGATTTGAAGACTCATCACTTGCTTATCATGGACTTTGTAAAGCTTTTTTGAGAGGTACTCTTCTGTTAAAGCCCCCTTACAAAGATCCAGCCCCTCCTTGGGACTTGAACTTGCTGTTGCAAGCAATCATACATCCTCTTTTTGAATCAGTAGCAGACTGCGATCTTAAGTTTCTGGCCTGGAAAACTATTTTCTTATCATGCTACAAGGGATCAGAAATTCAAGCTTTGTTTTGTAAACCACCATATTTGATTTTTCACAAGGATAGGGTTTCACTAAGAACCAACCTATCTTTTTTACCAAAGGTGGTTTCAGAATTCGGTATCAATCAAACTATTAACCTACCAATTTCTTCCCCAAATTTGCTAATAAAGGTGACTATTGCTTACACTTGTTAGATGTTCATAGACAATTATGATTTTATCTTCAGAGAACAAACAATATCAGAAAATCTGACCAATTATTTATCTCTTACTCAAATACAAAACTAGGATAACCTGTGAGCAAAGTGGCATTGGCTAGATGGCTAACAGATTGCATTTCTTTCATCTACAACAAACTGGGGACTGCTTTACTGAAGCCTTTGAAAACACATTCAATTAGACATGTAGCTACTTTAGCTGTCTTCCAGTCTAAACCTCCATGGATGACATTTATGCAGCAGCAACCTGGGCTACTCCCCATACTTTTATTACTTATTGCAAATTGGATCTGGTTTCCAGGGGAAGTGCACCATTTTGCTCAATGGTGCTCAGGAACATCCTTCCTTGAGTCCACCCAGGATCTAAGGTAGCTGGGGATGTTGTCCCACAGGTTAAAGATAGAATGAAAATTGACATCCGATAAAGAGGTTATGTACTCACCATATTGTTCCATCTGTGTTGTCCATTTTCATTCTTCCTCACCTTCCCACCCTCCAACCCCCATGCCCTTGGATTTCTAGAGGAATGGATGACTAGCAGATTATTACCATTTAATTATAATTGTGGTTCCAGGTATAGTCTCAATGAATGTGTTACAACTAATATTTCCTTCTGTTTATCAGCAAACTTGATCTGAAGTAACTGGGAAGGTGCATTGTGGGTAAGTGATAAGCTCAAGAATTTTTCTGGTTATCATGAGCTATGACAGCAGCCAAGTCGGTTCCAAGGATTGGAGCTGAACCCACAGGTTGAGGAAGAATGAAAATGAACAACACAGATGGAACATTATGGTGAGTACATAACTTCTTTTTTTTTAAGTATGGCTCACAAGGAAACCCATGGCATATTATTGATTAACTTGGTTTGCTACAATGCAAATGGTTTCCTTTGGTCAACAGCTAGATTTTCTTAAGTATTTGTGGAGAATACTGAAAGATAAGTTGGTCATTGACAAAATATTGATGCTGTTTTTCTACTGACTGGGCTCTCCAAGAGTAATAGATTGCAGCTGGTGTGCACACATAGTTGGTATGTTAATTGCTATAGTGTGTGGTTATTTTGGGCTAGAGATGTACAGAGAGGCAAACTAGTTGTGACTGCTAGGAAAGTAGCAAGAGTTAGAGATAGTTAGCATCAGAGGTTTAAACATTTAAATGAATAGGAAAGCAGGGGTACTATGTGAGGTTTTCCATGAAATGAGAGAAGGGTCATCATAAGTCATGTTTAAATATATATTAATTTGCTCTTGGCTATAGCTGAAGTCCTTAAATGTATAAGAATGTTAATATGTGATGTGAGCAATGTAGGGTCCACTAATGGCTTATAACAATGTTCAAGTTTTTGATTAAAGGATGGCCTACATAGGATAAGATAAGGACCAGTTAGGTTATATGATTTCTGCATTTGATACAACACATACACGGTTGACTTTAGTCCTTAAAAACATTGATGAGCCATAAGGAACTAAATTATGTTATATGTCATGACATAATTACAATAGATTGCAATAAAAAGATTTATATTTCCCATTAGTGCACAATCCTCGAAATAATTAATATTTAGTTTGCTTTGTAATGAGCTAATAGATGGCTCCCTTAACTTTACATAGGAGTAGACATATTTGTTATTGTAAAGATCAGTTGAAATGTGCTTATAGGACTCTAAACTGGAGGGACCAGTGTCTAAGATATGAAGTCTGAAAATAGCATTGACAAAAGCAATGTAGGCATGAAGTGAGAATCTAAGGCCATATGGTTAATGTTGCATCCTTATTCTATCGTGATTTGCTATGCAGGTATAAAGCTTAACCTTCCTAATTGAAAATTATGAAGTGCTAAGTCATAGTGTAATACTGCAAGATTTTAGAGATTACATTATGCAGACTGAATATTTTATCAGATGCTTACCCTGTCACTGCTTTATTACTTGAAATTTAATTTAGGAAGAGTAAGAAAAGTTTTATGTTTTGCAAATCTATACTTAATACATTTGTAGTCATTTAGCAGATGGTGGGATGTACAATTAACAAATAAATGTATAGTCAGTTATCAAATGGTGGGTTTAAGGATTAGACAGGTATCTGGGAAGGTGAGATAGATGTCTGGCTTTGGAGTTACCAAAGGGTAACATTACAGGAAAAATTGTGCTTGTAAGCTGGGTATTGGCGGCTTTATAATAGATGGTGTGATTTACGACTGATACAGATTATTCTTTTCCTTGAAGATAGATATAAGTGACTTAGACTGGCCTGATGCACTATCAGTGTTATATGTTTTTGATGTACTTTGAACATATTGTTCTCCTATCTGATTGTCATGTGGCTGTAGTGTAAAAAAGAACAAGGCATATGTGTACTAACAGCAATGTTCTTAATCAAGTTGATTTCACAGTTTTGTTTTTAATGATGGTAATGGTAATAACAATAGTCCACACAGAAGTGACTCTACTCGTTACTGAAATGAGACTAATAATTTCTCAGATTGCTAGAATTTTCCATATTCCTGTTTTATAAAATATCCGTATTATCAAATTTAAGTTGAGGAAGTTTAAGTATAATTACTGTTAACTAGTGATGTATTATAATGTTAGCTGTGGTGATGCAGCGGTTAGCGTCATCACCTCACAGCAAGAGGTTCTCTGGTCCGAGTCTCGGCTGGAGCACCTTCTGTGTGGAGTCTGCATGTCCTTCCTGCAGTCGAGTGAGCTTTAAAGACATGCAGGTGTGTGTGTGTGTGTGTGTGTGTGTGTGTGTGTGTGTGTGTGTGTGTGTGTGTGTGTGTGTGTGTGTGTGTGTGTGTGTGTGTGTGTGTGTGTGTGTGTGTGTGTGTGCCTTCTGTGAAGCTTGGGTGCCAGGCTGGCAACTTGACACCGTAAAAACTCCACTGCCAATCAATCTGCCAACCGGTGATCCACTGTGGCAACCCCTAACTGGGAAAAGCCGAAAGACATTGCTAGTTATGTATTATAATGTTGAAAATAAGTTAATCGTAAAGCAATCTTAAAATTATGCTAGTGGCATGCAAGTCATAATTATGTTTTTATTTTTACATTATTTAACTTCTCAGCTGAATATGCATCTAAAAGGCATGTGTATGTATATTTACTATGAAATCATGAGATTTATAAATTAATTATTTAAAAATGTAATGTAAAGAAAATCCATAAACTAGTGAAAAGAGGAAGGCTGTCAAGGACCTCTTAAGCTGCTAGATGCATATTCTGAGAAAAAAGAGGAAGAAATTTAGGTAATCTCCCAGTGAAGTACCTCGCGGGCGGTACTGCGCAGCTTTGGGCGTGTCCAAATTGACTGGCACATTTGAGTGACAGTGAGCGCGGAGCTCAGACCTAAGGATCTAGTTTAGTCTAGTTATGTCATTTGTCTGTATGCCTGTGAGACAATACTCTCAAACGCGACCTAAAGATCTAGTCCAGTTATAGACACACAAGCACAGTCCGCACTGTAATAAAAGTAAAAACACAAATAACGTGGTTAAGAACTTACTGACATGTAACGTTCGCTTGCTAGTAGAATATTTGCATTACTAAGTACTTGTCATGGACATAACTGGGCTTCCCCTTTTCACAGAAAATAAATGTTTTGAAAAATCATTTGAAAACAGAATGTTTCAAACGTTCCCTGTGGGTCGTCATTCGTCAAATTACTTACGATGTTCAGTGCTGAAAAGTTGTCTCGGTTCTAGAGACACAGTAACTTAACTGTAGTTAAAATTCAGAACATAAGATGCCTTCGAGATAAATAAAAAGTAAGGTTATATCTGCCTCTTTCTGTCCTCTAGAACTTATGAGTCTGCTGCTCGTTTTCTTTAGGCTGGCATTTTGTTTATGCGCTGTTTATCTAAGACACCACATCTTCTGATTATATAAAGTTTGATATTAGCATGGGTCCCCGTTTGTACCCTTTGTGTTAATGCCTTAGAAGCAATACTTACGCAGCCATTTAATACCCTGCTTTAGTTAAGGTTCTTGGGGACCTGGGCTTCATCCTGGACAATTTGCGCCCTTTATTACTCACATAATTTCATGTATCGCATCCTCTGAGAAATAAAACTCATGGCAAAGGGTCTAAAACTGGAGCGCTTTCTTATTTTTCCAACTGTATATTTTACAGACACATAACTGCAATGTTGTAATGTTGTAATGAAATGTGACAGCAGACAGCTGTCAGGGTTACTAGGAGGCGGGCTTTGCTACTGTGTTTTTCGACAATTACATGACATTGTGAGTCTAGGAGGCGTGTCCGGGGCAGGCTTTGCTACTGCGCATCCTGCGAGGTACTTCACTGGGAGATTACCGAAATTTAGGCTCTGGAAGAGGTTCAAGAAAAATTATTTAAAACAGCAAAATGTAAGTTTGAAGATAATTTAATTAGACGTCCTTGTTGTAATAAATTTTATTGCATTAGACACATCAGTAATAAGGTTAAATCTTTTGAACCAATTTCTGTTTGAGGTAAAGTGCTGAATGTTGGAGAATTACTATGAACTCGCTAAATGTGCATTTTTTGGCAGAGGATGCTTCACTGTTCGATGACATTTGTGATGTTAGAACTTTAATAGTAGACAATTGCATGTGCCCAGTTTTCAATATGACCCTTGTGTGAACACTGTTCAGCTGTATTAAACAGCGAAGTGATATGGGACCTGATAATATTCCAGGCATTTTCTGGGCATACTGCAGTAAATATATTTTGGTTACTATCACTCTATATTTTTAATAACCTGTTGTATTCTGACATTGTTTCTGCTAGATGGAAACTTGCAGACATGATTCCAAATCATAATGGCGGCCCAACGGACAACAGAAGCAATTGCAGACCTATCAGTCTTACTTCACTGGTGGGGAAGAGTTTTGTGAGGTGTCTACTTTCCTTTCTTAATCAAGACTTTCAGGAATGTTTAATGGATCTCACTCAACATGTTTTCACAAAAAAAAGTTCTACATTCACTAATTGAATGGCTATCTTCAAATCAGTGCAAAGGGTTAAGGAATGAGCTGCTTCCTGTGGTATGGAGTTTGAGTCCCTCAGTCTTCATTTGCTTACTGTATGACTTTGAGCAATCACTTACCCAGACACTGCTTTGGTGTAATTGGGAAACTGGGCTAGGCTCCTCAATGATCTCCAAGACTGTATGCCTAATACCTACATATGAGCTTAACTATAAACAAAATGAGTCTGTTTGATTTAATTAATTCCTGTTTACATCAAGGAACAGTCAGTGCTAACAGCAATAACCTAGAAATGTAGGTGATAAGGAATTTTCCACTTGTTCTCAAAGCTGTGTGATCTCAGAATTAGCATATTTACAGATGCTGGAGGGGTGCAGGGGACTTGGAGGGGTGCAGGGGACTTGCCACTTTGCAAAAATGTTTCTGTTCTTGTTGAAAAACTCTTTTTGTTATTGTTGAAGCTGGTGTATATTGTATGCTGTTAACTTTTCTTTATTGTGTGGTTTGATACAATTCTGTTCTTAAAATTATTTTGAATCTAATGCATTACACAAGACAGAAATTCTAATTATATGCTGTTTCATCCCAGACTGATGACTGAACATCAAAACAACCAGCATGCCCAAGCAGATATATTCCCATAGCTGTCTGTTGCTGGCACCCTGCCTTGTACCACTTAAGAGTATCATATTCTGCAGGAATAAAAGGTGTCTAAAGGATGTTGCAGAGGGCATATAGGGTAAAAGTAATGTCTTTCAGCTTTTCCCGGTTAGGTGTCGTCACAGCAGAACTCCGGTCCGCTAATGATTGGCAGTGGATTTTTACGGTGCTGAATTGCCAGCCCGATGTCCAACCTTCAAAGAAGGCACACCCATTAATGTACGCACCTACCTGCATGTCTTTAAATGTCACTTAACCACGGGGAGGACATGCAGATTCCACATAAAAGGTGCTCCAGCTAAGAATCGAATGGGAGAACCTCTTGCTGTGAGGCGACAACGCTAACCACTGCACCACCGTGGCCTCAGAGGGCATATAGGGTAAAGTTCCAAAAGAAGATCCCTAGTAGTCTAACCCCTAACATAATTGATGATAATTTAACAAAATATCTTCAGTAAAATGCCAGAAATTACTCCCTTCGATGGTATATTAAATCAAAATATGAATTAAAATGCCATTCAAAAAGAAACAGCAATTGGCAACTCTGAAAGAAACAGGATAAAATAGCATAATGGAGGTCACTTTGAGGCCTCTGTCATCTTCCCTAGGGGCACCTATGTTCCTGTCTCATACTTTCACAGTCAGTGCTTCATTTCTATTAGTCTCCCCACCTCCTACATGTTAACCTCACCCCTCCTATCTCCAGTGCCGTCTTCTGTTGGCTGCTTATTTCTAGCTCCTACTTGTCCCCATTCCCTCATGTTCTCATCCCTTATCTCTACCTACACCACTAGCTTCTACAAATTCTGCCCTTGGATTCCATCCAGTCCTGCCCATCACTGACTGCATATTACTGCTTGCCCATGTCCTCTATTTCCTAGATGCCCTCTTATCATTTCCTATACCTGCCTCCTGAATTTCTATATTTCTCATTCTTATTTTCCTGACCACTGCAAAGCCTAACCCTCTTCTGAAGTCCTTGAGTCACACTGATAGCCAACACCTGGAATACCTCATCTACCTTTTCCCCTTCCTTTATCTCCAATGTCTGCTATTCATACATTAGGTTAATAATCTACCTCTACAGTACTGAAAAGTACTGGTAAAAGTAGGACCCTTACATCCTATAAATTTCATATTTATAATATTATCTCTAGTACATGACTAATTGGCTCACAAACATTTTTCTCTCTAGCCTACACTAAATGGTCTCTTTGTAGTTTTTGCTACTTGAAACTGTTTAACTACTATTATTTCTGACTGGGTCTGTTAATTTCATTTGTGCTAATATAGTCATTTTCTGTGGTTCTTACTATTTTGCATAGCTGTAGAAAGATTGCTAGTATTAAATTAACTGGCTCCAAACTGATTAATTAGAATCTACATGGACCTATTTATGCGGTTCTGATTTTTTAGATAGTTTTGTCTTTCTTTTTGATTTCCTACTTTTATTTACGAATTTTGCACTTCAGTGTAACCTGACTGTGCATAATCATCCTGTGTTTATAAAAGAAATAAGCCTCACAAACACATGTACACACACACACACACGCGCGCACACACACACACACACACACACACACACACACACACACACACACACACACACACACACACTCTGTGAACTGGCTAACCCAGCTAAAAGAGATTCAACACAGATTCCACCTAGCAAACACATGACTATTTGTAGCACAGTTGCCCTACATACCTATGATGTCACTGGCCTCTGGAGCTCTTAATTGGCACGGGAGAGCGGGCTACTGTCATCTTATATCTGCTTTTTCTAAATGATACCAATCTCCAGGGGCTGTGTTTTGAGACACACAGCAGCTTACGACCCCAGACTGATCTCATCTCTCCTCCAGGGGATCAGGTCTCAACACTTAGAGGAACCTTTATGTTGAAATCTACACTCTACTATTGGTTTTCCCAGGCTGCTTTGCAGCCAAGCATATACCTTTAGCTCTGAAAGGGGCCTTTTTGACTATTTCAACCTCTAGGTTCTTTCAACTTTGTGCTGCCCTTCTGTCACTGCTCCCTCTGCCTAGCATCTACCTGTCCCCATCCAATCCCTGTTCATGTACTTCCTAATGTGCTGAACTGATTCACCTGGTCAAAATCTGGCACCCTTGATTAAACCTGGTTTAGATTTTAAATGGGTTTCTCTTTGAATCACTGCAGGAATTGCTGGCAGACATCTGGTTGTACAAAAGTCTCAAGACTTTGATTAATTTGACACGTCATGTAAACACACTAAAGTGCTTAATATGTACTATCTTGAAGAAAGGATGCAAAGGGCCACATATAAAGTTTCACAAGAGGCTCCACAGATGCCAGGTGGTTGTGATATTAAAAAAAAAAAACAAGCATATGTACATGCAACAGTGGTGGCTCTTGGGACAGGCAACGAAATGGTGCTTCATGTAAAACTCACTGAATGATTGTAACAGTCATCTTGAATATACAATGAATTCCAAACAAAACTAAATTCAAGTATTCAAGCATCAGGCATTAGTTGATCCTTACCTGGACTGCACAGTATGTGAAGGTTGGAGTGGAATAAGCTGATACTTAAGAAGGGCTCCTAGCTTTCCTATTTAAAAAAATAACAGCCTGAGTGAGATTCTTGGGACCTATCTGCTATGATAGTGTTACTGTATGGGTTACATGTTTTGTTACGTCAAGGATATAAGCAGATAGTCTTCAAAACAGTACACTTTTTCATGAGTGTGTCTTCAAAACAGCATAGTTTACAAAAAAGATCAGCACTGACTGTATTTCAATTGTAACAAAACTGTAGCTCAGAAACAGTATCATTCAACTAAAATATTTCTGTGATAACAGCTACAAACAATATTTACATTTAATTATGTAGATGTTAACATTGAAAAGTGGTGTATGTTTATAAAATGTGGTAGGAAGAACACAGCAATGTAAAGCTGGAAATAAAAAATGGAGATTTCTACATGCTTGCACAGTATGGTTCTCTTGGGTCTCCTTCTTACCCCCTCTGTAAGAGTGCTAATAGGTTACATATTCATATTGTTGATCCTGGACATAACAAACTTACAGGTATCATGAAGTGGAAAAAATCCTGTATTATCTCTGTTCATAAAAGTGGCATCTCTGCTGATGTCTCTAACTTATGGCCTATTGTAGTATTATCATCTTTCTCAAAAATTCTTGAAAGATGTGTTCATTAGCAACTCCTCCATCATCTTCTACAAGAACAGCTCTTAGCATCTACCCAACATGGCTTCCACCCAACACGCAGTACATCTGCTGCCCTCCTATCATTTACTGACACCATTAACAAATATAGGGACTCAGGCAAATTGGTTTCGTTCTAATTCCTGTACCTGTCAAAAGCCTTTGATACAGTTTCTCACCCTAAACTCATGTGTAACTTTCTCATCTTGGACTATCCCCTTCTTCATTACTGTGGTTCAATGGCTATTTAACTTACAAACTCTAGTTTGTAAAATGGCAGAATATTCTCTCTCTCTCTCTCCCTACCTACCAGTCTCCACTGGTGTACCCTGACGCTCTATTCTTGGTCCCCTCTTCTTTAATATCTTTATCAATGACCTCCATACCTCCATAGGTCCAGACTCTCTTATGCAATATGCTGGCAATTCTATACTTATATCTGCATCTAATAACTTGCCTCGACTCCTCATACCATGCAAGAAGCTTATTCCTCAGTTGAGAAATGGTACCATAACGGCAAGCTCCTACTCAACTCTAAAACAATAAAGTTACTGCTATTTTTCCCCAAATCATACATGCCATATAAAGCAATTTTCAAAATCTTTTCACTAAACAAAAGTGAAATTGAAGTATTCTCCCATGCTAAACTTCTTGGAGTGATTATAGATGATACCCTTAAATTCCTTAAGTTCAACCTGCATATTCAATGTAACATAAAAAAGACTTACCAAAAGTTAAGAATGCTCTAAAGACATAAAAACGTCCTTTGCAACACTACCAAATCCACTCTTGCCACTCCCTACTGTCTCCCATCTCTCTTATATGGAGCATCTTTCGTAACCAACCTTCAAGCTACAGGTATAAATACACTACAGGTATGCTATAATAAGGTTGCAAAATTTATCACCAACAAACAATACAGCAGCCACCACTGTATTGCCCTTAAGACTTTGAATTGGCTCGAAGTCTCTCACCATTTAGATTACATATAGCTTATCTCCACATACATTATTCACAAAGCCGATGACTGCCCTACTTTTGCTCCTATTCTCCATTCCTATCACCCTGTCAGACTACTTCAGTCTAATGAACAGCATTTTCTTATGATATATAAACTTCATTAATCCTCTCGCCAAAGCTTCTCCTCATATTATGTCTCTAAAAAATGGAATTATATCCTTCAACAAATTAGATCTACCTCTATTTCCAACTTCAAACAGCTAATAAAAAACTTCCTAAATAAGACTTGGCTCTGCTTCTGCATTACTCCAAGCTGAACTAATACCTCCCTTCGTCCACCACCAGCATACTTTGACTATGTCTGTACACAAGGAATTAATAAAATCTATTTCTTAGATAGATAACACATATTTTTGATTATGCTATATTATCTTGTCATCTCTGTTTCAAATAGTATACTCAGTGTGTTTAATGTCATCTCCCCAGGCCTCTACTGAAAATGGACATATATCCAGCTAGACTAGCCCGGTCAACAAATGTAAAATAAAATAAAAAATAAATAAATCTCTATGAGCTGTAACTCGTGAATACTTTAACTACTGACAATGCTCTTTTTCAGTTTGTTTTATCTGTCTATATATTTGCACTATGCATCTGTAAGTTAATATAGTATGAAATTAAGTTGAATTTGTATTTCATTAACATGGCATTCTTCTGTATCAGCCTATATTATAACTTCATTTAAATGTAATCATATTATATCAATTTGGAGCTTTTTCTCCCTGGCCCTCCACAGAAAATGGGATATTATCCCTGTCAGACTTTACTGGTGAACAAATGTCAAATAAATAAACAATTAAAAAAGTAGTAACTACCCAAATCAAACCAAACCAACATAGGGAACCCTAGAGGCCACCACCAGAACAAACAACAAAACAAAAATCCCAAGGGATAAGCTCAAGAATGGTGCTAAGTTCATTTTTAACAGGAACCCAGCACTGCTTCTGAACTAATCCCTGTGGCTTTTGGTCTGGACATAAGCTTTTGTTTCCAAAGGAAAGCAAGCTTGCACTGCTTACTGTGATTCATGTCAGCACTAAGAATCCTTAAGAAATGTGCAAAGATCTAAACTTCATTCACAAAGAAAGCTAAAACCAACATGTCTGCCCTGTCAGCATGTCATATCCCTGCGTGCAACAATGATGATACTTGAAAAATCATTCTGCACTTCTGGGTTGGTATACCTGCATTTGATATCCCAGGTGTTTGTAATGTTTTCCTTGTCCACTGTGACTCCTGGTACCAAGCAGTGGTTGACTCTGCACCTTGTCAAGCACATGATGGTGTAATAAAAAAATAAACTGCTGTCAGTGTTCTGTGATCTCCTTCTCTGTCCTCTGCCTCACCCATAATAATCACAGCTGATAAAATAGTTATGTACAAATAAGAGAAGGATCATATGAAGTTATAAAAATAAGGTGTGTGTTTGTATAATGTGCAATTCACTAACATAATAATGTTGCTATACAACAGCTGCAGGAGTCATCACATACATACACACACACACACAAACACGCACGTATGAGACCTCAAACTATTGCAGCTGCTTAGAAAGACAAATTTTGCATGCAATGTGCCAGGCTGTCTAATTGGTTTCAATAATAGAACCTTGTAGTTTGAGTTGCTTTCTGTCTCCATTCCTACCTCACATCTCTCAGAGTGGAGTTAGCAGAACACACATCTGTTTCACTGAGGTCAGTCAAAAGCCTTGTTTCTGTTTGCTTTGTGAGTACCTTTAGTATCAGCTTCATAATGTAACCTCTCTTGCATGTGGAATACAAAAACATCTTAACTGAAGGCTGAACCCTTATGGCAGTTTAGCCACTACTGGTCCAAGACTATGTGAAAACTGAAATACGTGGTAGCACAAACTAATGCAAAGATTCCTGATGAATCGATATCAAGACCAAGACCAATCAGAAGTAAGCTGGCCACTTGTTTTGAGCATCCTGTCTTCCACACATTCAGTACAACCATCTGTAAAACTGTCAGCCAGGAGTCTCTTTATTCCTACTCTGAGGGTTCAAACAAGTCCAGCGTTGCAACCTCAGTTTGTTGCCTTGTCTTCCGCTCCAGAAATATTTCATTCAAATCTCAACAAAGAGTCCAGGAATCCAACAATGCTGACATGAAAATCAAGAACAAAAAACAAAAATACTGATATTCAGAATTGTAAAAACACCCAATGAGTGTAGAAAAACAATCATTATTTTTAGTGCTTTTGTCTCTTCAAAATATGGCTTAATCAGGAAATAAAGTGGTTATTTTTCTACATTTGGCGGTTGTTTTTACAATGCTGAAGGTCAGTGTTTTTGTTTGATTCTTTCATTCAAATCTGTTGGACAAATCAACTGTAGTTTTTTTTTTTACTTCCTTTTGAAATTATCTCCATTACTGAGCACCACTTCTATTACCCCTTAACCTGTTTGATCCCATGCTCTAATGACTTCAATTGGCAATATCTTGACTCACCATCATACAATGGGGCATTTTTGTTGACCCTGCTGTGTATCTGCACCCCTTTGTGGATAAGGAGAGTCTGCATCTCCATTAAACCAGCATGAAGTAGGCTTTCCTAATAGGCACTGATGTTTCCCTTGTCCCAGCTAGGATTGCTCAAAGTCTGTAACCTACCAAGCCACTTCCTGCCATTTCATCCTTCTCTGTACTGACTGGCCCTCTGGTGTCCTAAGAGCTACTCTCTCCTGGACCTCCAGACACCCAGCCCCTTGGATGACAGAGCACCTGGCACATGACCTTTACGGTTCTGTGTTTGTATTCCCATCTAAAATATTTTATCCATTTTAGTTTAGTGTTTACTTACTGCTGCTGAAATGGTTTAAGATAACTCCTTCTTCTGTTAGACATTTTTTTGTCAAAAGGATTTATATCTGCTTTGAAGAAGTGCACCACTAAGCTTCATGTACCTTGGATGACAGGCTTGCTGCTTCCACAGTTTTCCTTTAATGTCCCTTCCAATTTCTAGTAATAAAAAGTTTAAAAGTAAACAAACCATATTTTCAAAAGCATATATAAGTAAGACATGCTGCCACATAAGTTCACATTTATCCTTAGATAAATACCTGCTGCTGCTGGCACTTACACATAGTCACAGCTCTGCTCACAGCAGTATGATGTGTTGTCATAAAAAATATCAGTCACAAAATGAGCATTACAACTGTTATGTAATAAAAGTAAACGAAAACTATAATGGATTAACTTTGTAATTTAGCAAACAATTTCCTGTAAATGTTTTCAACAGATAAGAAACAAATAGTTGTGAAATTCCATTGCTGGGATTGTTTTGTGTTTCCAGCCGTAGCACTAAAAATAAAACTATGACTGTCTATTAATAATTTTCTGGGCATCATTGGCACAGTGAATCAATAATGAGAGAAGGTAAACTGTGATGTCAGAAGTACATCAATAAATAACAGAAAACTTTTAGTTATGTACTCACCATAACTTCAGATGTTTGGGATCCATCTCGCCTACATTCTGAACTGATGGGCACGCTTATGCTATAGAGCGAGGCCTCTAATTGGCTGAGCTATCTTTATCCCAGGATGCACCACCACTAATCCCCCAGATCTTGTTTGTCCGCATTCATGCACACATGCACAACTTGGTTATATAACATTGTTAGATGTTTCAAGATGAAACAACAGGATTCGGACCTTCTGATATCCTCTGATCTCCAAGGAAGGGGGAAGGAGGGTGGGTTATTAGAAAGTATGAGATGGATCCCAAACATCTGAAGTTATGGTGAGTACATAACTAAAAGATGTTATGTGATCCTATCTCGCCTACATTCTGAACTGATGGGACAGCGTCCCTAGCACCTAAATCCCGGGTGGCTCATTGGAAAACACTCCTGAGCACTGTGGAACCAAATGAAGCTCGTCCTCTAGATGCCACATCTAATTTGTAGTGGGAAATGAAGGTGTGCGTGGAAGACCATGTAGCCGCAGCACAAATGTCACTAATAGCAAGCTTAGAATGAAATGCTACCGAAGTAGACATAGCCCTTGTAGAATGAGCCTTGACAGAGGTGGTAAGCTCTTTGTTAGAATAAATATATGCTTGAGTAATACAGTCCCTGATCCATTTGGCAATAGTGACCTTTGTGACAGCGTTGCCCAATCTGTTATCTGCAAAGGATACAAACAACTGATCTGTTTTCCTTGTTTGTTTGGTCCTGTCTAAATAAAAACGTAACTGCCTGTGGACATCTAGTGTGTGGAATATGAACTCCGCTTTGTTAGAGTATTTTGGGAAAAAAACTGGAAGCTCTAACGATTGTTGTAAGCAGAAAGTAGAACAAACTTTAGGAACAAAGGAAGGATTTGGTCTGAGGGATACTCTGTCTTTATGAAAAACCAAGTACGGGGGTTTCACTGACAAAGCTTGAAGCTCTGAAACTCTTCTGGCAGAAGTAATCGCCACCAGAAAGGCTGTCTTCCATGATAGAAACTTTAGATCACATGTGGCTGCCGGTTCAAAGGGGAAAGAAGTCAAGGCGCGTAACACTATATCGAGATACCATGAAGGTGCAGGATGAGAAATCGGAGGTCTTAATAGAGCAGCACCTTTCAAGAAGGTCTTACACAATCTGTTGCTCATTAAAGGTGGGTCTATGGATTCGTGAAAATTAGAAATTGCTGCCAATTGTACTTTGATGGTAGAAACTGAAGAGCCTTGATTGAAAAGAGAGGTCAGAAATTTTAGTACTTCTGCCATGGGAATAGAAATGGGGTCCAGGCCCCAGAGTTGAGCCCAAATAGCAAACCTTTTCCATTTGCTAGAATACAGTTTCTTTGTAGCAGACTTATGGGCCGAAGATAATATGTGCACAACATCTGGATCCAATGCATGACTCCTGACTATCATCGGAAGAGGAGGAGCCAAGCCGTCAATTTTAAGGTGTGTAGGGACTGGTGGAATAGTCCCGACTGATGAACCAGTACGTCTGGGACCTGGTCCAGGAACCATGGACCTTCCAGAGCATGTTTCCGAAGATAGGGGAACCACACTTGACGAGGCCAGTAAGGAGCAACCAAGATCATTTTGCTCCCCAAGAGAGATGCCTTTTGAATCACCCTGGGGAGGAGAGGAACTGGAGGGAAGGCATAAAGCAAGCCGGTGGGCCAAGGATGGACTAATGCGTCCATGGGGCTCTTCCCTGGAGCCGGGATTAGGGAGAAGAATTCTTTGCACTTCGCATTCAGAGGAGTCGCGAAGAGGTCGCAACACGGAACTCCCCATTCGCTGAAAATCTGACTTGCCACTGTCATATTCAGAGACCATTCGTGAGGAGAGAGGATGGTTCTGCTCAATCTGTCGGCTATGACATTGGACTTGCCTGGTATGTGAGTAGCCACTAGGAAGCGTTTGGTCGAGACTGCCCATTCCCAAACTCTCATGGCTTCTCTGCAAAGAGGATAGGATCTGGTCCCTCCCTGTTTGTTCAGGTAGCAGACAACTGACATGTTGTCTGAGTGAACAGCGATTACGCCCTGAGGGAGATAATTGTGAAGGGCTTGAAGGGACAGGAGTACTGCCCTCATTTCTAGGATGTTGATGTGAAGAAGAGTCTCTTCCGGGTGCCATTTGCCTTGGACTGACCTGCCCAGGGAATGCCCCCCCCACCCCATCTGGGAGGCATCCGTGGTCAAAGTGGCCGCCGGAGGAGGAAGAACAAAGGGTCGTCCCTGATCCAAATTGGAGGGCACTAGCCACCAGCGAAGGTCCCGTTTGCAAGATTCCGTGATCCATATGAGGTGACTGAGAGGGAGTTCCTGAAAAGACCACTGAGCTGAAAGAAGCCACTGAAGGATTCTCATGTGCAACCTTGCCAAGGGGACTAGAAGAACCGTGGCAGACATGGATCCCAATAGCTGCAGGACCATTCTGGCTGGGGCTTTGGACCTGGGAAGTAAAGCTCGAACTTGATTTTGTATGGTTTGAATTCTGTCCGAAGGTAGATAGACCCGCATTTGGATTGAGTCTATCTCTACCCCTATGAATCTTATTCGTTGAGATGGCCGGAACACAGACTTTGGCCAATTGAAGGTGATTCCAAGGGAATCGCCCAGTAAGATAGTGGCTTGTAGGCTCCGCAGAAGTAGATGCTTGGAGGTGGCAGTTAGGAGCCAGTCGTCTAGATACGGAAACACCTGGAATCCTAGACTTCTCAGGTGAGCAGTCACTACTGCCAAGCACTTGGTGAACACCCTGGGGGCTGTGGTGAGACCAAAGGGCAGCGCACGGAACTGAAAATGACTGTCTCCTAGGCTGAAGCGCAGATGTCTCCTGGACGCTTGATGTACCATGATATGATAATAAGCGTCCTTGAGATCTATGGAGCACATCCAAACACCTTTCTCCAGCAATGGGAGAATGGTTTGTAGAGTGACCATTCGGAACTTGGACTTTCTGACTGAACGGTTTAGGATGCTTAGGTCCAAAATGGGCCTCAAGTCCCCAGTCTTTTTTGGCACCAAAAAGAATCTTGAGTAAGTCCCTAATCCGATCTGGTCTACAGGGACCGGTTGGATGACTCCTTTTTGCAGCAGCTTTGAAACTTCTGAGGCTGCGGTATCCCGTTGACTGGGTGGCGGGTCTGGGACTTTTTTGGACTGAGGGATGGGGTGAGAGAATGGGATGGAGTAACCTCCGGCGATAATCCGAAGCACCCATCGGTCCTGAGTGATCCCTTCCCAGGCCTTCAGGTGCTTGAAAGCGACCCCGACTGGCTCCGGAGCACCACAGCCGGGCAATCCCTCAGGGACTATGAAAGGCTGAAGAGCCACGAAAGGACTCGCGGTCTCCAGTGTTGCGAGAGCCTCTGCCACCTCTGGGACGGCGTCTTCCGGATGAATTTCCCCCTCCTCTGCCTCTGGAAGGGGAACCTTCATGCTGAGAGGGGTAAGGCTTCTGAGATCTACGGAACCACATTTTCCCTCCTCTTTTAGCCTTGGGATAAGGCCGAAAGGGAGTGGAAAATCATGCCCCTACGGCAGTCAGAGTCTTACCCTCCTGTTCACAGCGGGTTAGTGTGTCTTTTACCTTGGGTCCAAACAGAGAGGACCCATCAAAGGGGGCGTCGGCAAATGAAGACTTAAAGGCCTCCGCGAAATGACACAGGCGGAGCCAGGCTTGCCTCCGTAGAGCAATGCCTGTACCCGCTGCTCTACTCGCCCCTTCGGCCGCATACGAAATGAGCCTCATGGACGAGTTTGAAATGGACGACATTGTAGCCAGCTGAGAGCCAACCGTCTGGGCCAGCTCCTCAGGCAGGTTACCCAAGAGGGTATCGGATAGCTCCTTAATCAGATCCCTCTGAAATCTAGTAAAGTGCATCAGGTAGTTCAAGGACCTCAGTGTAAAGGCCGCTGAACTAAGGGTGCGCTTCCCGTACCGATCCATGCTCCTAGACTCCTTATTAGGAGGATGGTCAGACGTAGAAGCCTCTGCTACATCCTGCTGGGTAGCAGATGCCACCACCAAAGCATCTACAGCCACACCTTTAGTAAGGAACTCTCTATCAGGGGGCACCGAGAGAAATTTGTTTGGACGAGCAGGCACCGGTTCCACAGAGTCTGGGTGTTCCCACGCCCTTTGACAGATCAAATCCAAGAGCTCGTCGAAGGGCGGAGACACCCAGGAGGCGGAGGGCTGAGCCCCGAAGGCCTTCAGGAACACCGACTCATCAGCAGTGGGAGGTTTGGACTGCCAGCCGCCTCGCTGTTTTAGGGCTTCCAGGATGTCTGCAAAGGAGACATCATCCGAGGACGACTTAGGGGACCCCTCTGCATCATCGAGATAGGTGTCGGATGTCAAAGACTCATCAGGGGAGTCAACATGCTTCCTCTTGCATGACCTTTTCCTGGGGGGTTCTTCCAAAGAGGCTTCAGAAGGACCTCCAGGAGGGGGAGAAACCCCAGCGGGGGTAACCTGAGGCCCGGGGGCTCCGCTGTCTAAAGACAGGGGGACTGCCAACGACCCAGTCTCCGTATGCAGGGAGGTAGCTGGGGAAACCATGGAGGTAGCCAAGGAAGATTTGGCTAAAGCGCTCCTCATAGCCCTGAAGGCGGGACCACCAGAATCCTGGGAGGGTCCCACCTCCGTGGCCACGACAGTGGATGGTACTCCCGCCGCCGATGCACCAAGAGGGAGACTTGGGACCGAGAGCATCAATCCCGAAGCCTTCCCCCAGGGCCGAAGGAAGAAGTCCGTGTACTGAACTCCGACCCAAGAGCCGGAGTTGGAGCAAGGGTCGGGCCCGACCCTAACACCTCCACAGGTTCCACCAGCACCGGCTCCAACGGTGCCGAAGCTGTTGGAGGAGGAACCACAGTAGGGGCGTGGACCATCGGCTCCGAAGCCAAATGGGCTGGAGCCGAAACAAGCTTTTGGAACACCGGAGACTGGAAGAATCGAAGGAGCACCCTGTCGATGTCCGAATCAGACATCTTGGATGACCTAGAGGATACCGATCGGGCCCGAACCAATTTCTCCATCGGCTCCGAAGGGCTCGGGGACCGGCTCCAGAAGGACTCAACAATTATCGGCTCCGAGGAAGGTTTCAAGGAAATTTCCCTCGGTGCCGATAAGGACTTCGGCTCCGAGGGGGAAGAGTCTGAGCCGGTAACCCTGATCGGCTCCAATATCAGTGGAGCCGATGAGGGTGACCCGCCTCTCGATGCCCCAGACCTCGGCTCCGAAACCAGAGGGGTCGAGGCTGAAGGCATCGAGGCAGACCGTTCCGACCTCGGCTCCGAAGTCCGTGGAGCCGATGGAGAAGTCTGCTTGGATTTTTTAGCAGTCGGTTCCGACTGACTGGTCGGAGCCGATGCTTTCTTCTTTTTAGAAGGAGACGGAGAGGAAGATAAAGCCTCCTCGAAGGAAGGCTTGATTAATCCCTTGAGGATTAATTTGTTTTTCCTCTCCTGGAGGACTCTAGAAGAGAACGCGTGGCACACACTACACGACTCTTGTAAATGCTTAGCACCTAAGCAATAGATGCACGAGGCGTGGTCGTCCGTTATGGACATTTTAAAACCACACCTCGTGCATTTCTTAAACCCGGAGGGTTTGTGTTCTTTCGACATAACTGCTTTGCCAAAGAACCAATATATGTGAAAACAACACTAAACTTTTAGTTAAAGACAGTTCAATACGACTTAACAAAAAATATATTTAATTTTTTTTTTTTTTTTTTTTAAACACTAACAGTAAACAGACAAAAAAAAAAAAGAGTGAAAGATAGAGAGTCAAGACCCTCTAACTTAAACGGGTACTTGACCCAAGAAATTACACAAGCAGCAAAGTAACAGGGGAAGGCCCCTCTAACTAAAACGGGAAACCTTCCCTGACTAAAAAAATCAGGAATTTACTAACACAAATTCACCAAACACACTAATATAACAACAATTGCTGTTAAAACAGCTTTTGGGTTCAAAGAAAGGAAATTTGTGACAGGAAAAGCCTAATAACTAGTACTTAGCCCAGCCAATGTTGAGACCACGTCTAAGCTTGATAGCGGCAAACGAGATCTGGGGGATTAGTGGTGGTGCATCCTGGGATAAAGATAGCTCAGCCAATTAGAGGCCTCGCTCTATAGCATAAGCGTGCTGAGTCGGAGCCGAGGGATCGGCTCCGAACCCATCAGTTCAGAATGTAGGCGAGATAGGATCACATAACATCAAACATTCAGGTTAACATTTTATCATAGAGTAAGACAAAGAACTGTAGACAAACCATATCATACACATTCTACTTATGATTCCAGTAACTTTTACTTGTGTACTGTGAGGCTCTGAGTCAACGCTTAACCAGAACAAAATTCCGGGATTGTTCCAAAACATCTTGTAATCATGCATCGTGGGTCTTACTCTGTTAGTGAAAACCATAGTGATATAAAGATGCTACCACAGTCTTATTAACTTTCACAGATACTATTAACAAAGCCTGAGATGAAGGCATACTTGTTTCCCCCGTATTCCTTAATCTCTCTCTCTAACGCTTTTGATCTAGTCTCTCACCAAAAACTCCTCTCCCAACTGTCTTCCCTCAGGCTATCACAACCCACACCACTATGGTTTAACAACGACTTAATCAACAAATACTAGTCTGTTAAATGGCTCTCCACTTTTTCTCCCTTCCTTCCTTTCTTCCTTCCTGTCAATACTGATGTGCTATACGGCTCTATTCTCAGCCCTCTTCTCCCTAATATATATTAAATAATTTACGTAAATCTTCTCAGCAAGTTCCCTCACAAAATACACTGATGATTCTACCCTAATATGCATTTTTGACAACCTAATACATATTTAGAGAATTGGTGAATAAGCCTTTAACTCTGTTGAAAGTTGGCTACAGGATAATCACTTGCTACTAAATCCCCCAAAAAACTAAATTACTTCTCTTTTTTCCAAAATCTCATTTCCATGGAAAAATAACTTTAAAGTTTCTTCCTTAAATAATACCATGATGGCATGACAATTAACAATGATCTTAACTTTGATTTACATATCTACAACAGCATCGAGAAAAACAATCAAAAACTATGTATCTTATATAGAGTATAGAAATTCATCACATACTCTGCCAAGGTAACTCTAGCTGCCACTTATCTCTTACCCTCTGTCCTGTACGGAGCCCCTATCATGACCAACCTACAAGCCTCACTTAGTTCTAGACTTGAACAGTTCTACAACATAGTTGCCAGATTTGCTTGCAACAAACCTTACCTTACCCACCACTGTTTAGCATTAAAAACATTAAACTGTCTTGAGCTTCCTCACCATCTGTCTTACACTCAGTTCACCATAGTCCATAAAATCATCCATTTTCCACCCACCTGCCCAGCAATTAGACCCCTACTCCAGTACGATCTTCCAAATCACCCCCTTCGGTCAAATAAACAAATGCTTACCATCTACGAATGGCAAAGGCTGTTGGGTTCAGTCCCTATTCCAATAGTATAACTAGAACTTGGAATAAAATTCCTCTTTCAATCAAGTCTATCACACATCTTCATCTCTTCAAACCATTACTAAAACACTTCCTCTCTGCATCCTGGCTTTGTCCCTGCTCCTCATTGTCACCTTTCTTGTACCGCCCTTTAAAGCACTAAATCACTTAACCTGCTTATCCCCTTCTAATACCTCACTTTATTGTACTTCTTAAACTACTAAACCTACTTCTAATTAGCACAACCAAATTACTATTCCATCAATACTTCTCTGTTAACACTCACACTTGCTTATCTCCTCTAATACCTCTCTTCATTGTATTTCTTAAATTACTCCGACCTATCTTATAAATCACTTTTTTTATATGTGAAGTCTCAATACAAGGCTTGTAAATGTATTGTTTTTGAATATCAATACAAATTTTACTGACAATTATGCTGCTGAATTTTTGATGACGCAGTTGAATTTTTTAATACTACCTTCCTGAGCATCCTTAATTACCATGCCCCCATAAGACTTTCCAGAATCAAAGCACAACCCTCCCCGTGGCTACAGAAAACCACTAAGTCAGAAATGAAAAACAGGGATAAAGCCTGGGAGCACTGGAGCAAAACCAAGACCCCCCTTGACTAGACAGAAATTCCTAGAACTATGCAATAGAGTCAAAAAGCTAATAAAACAGGACAAATTCCAATACTACCAGTCTGCCCTAGACTCCTCCGAACACAGCCCCAAACGATTCTGGTCCTCCATACACTCCATCCTCCACCCAGGTAAAGTCAGTACCCCTCCTCCTAACATCCCACACTCCTCAGAAAATATTGCTACCTCATTCAACACACACTTTACACAAACCATACTATCGTTAGCTAAACAACACAACCCCCCTCCCCTCCAACCCACACCTTCAACTACTAATCTCCCCACTGCCTTCTCTTTTTCTCCTGTACCTACCTCCAACATAAAAAAAACTCTTAGCTAAACTTAAACCCACCAAATTATCAGCAGACAACCTCCCAAGTGAATACCTACAAATCGCAGCTGATGCTCTGGCCAACCCAGTATCCATCTTGATTAACTGATCTCTGTCAGAAAGGTATGTTCCCACACTGTGGAAAGTATCACATATAATTCCCCTCCACAAAGGCGGACCCTCCACAGAACTAACCAATTACCGCCCCATAGCTATTCTCTCTCCACTCTCCAAAATACTAGAGAGATGCATACACTCTCAGGTCTCAGACTACCTCCTTACTAACAACCTCCTTTCCAATACTCAGCATGGTTTCCGACCAAACCATAGCACCACCACTGCCTTATTCTCCTTTACTAACACTATCCTTCAGCATAAAAACAATGGCTATCTCTCCTCTGCTACTTTCCTAGACCTATCTAAAGCATTTGACATGGTCCCACACAAACAACTTATTTCTGTCCTCAATAAGCTATCCTTCTCACAATCAGTCACCAACTGGTTTCAGAGTTACCTGTCTGACCGCCAACAATCCATTGTATGGCAGAATGACATATCTCCCCAACTACCTGCCTCCATAGGGGTTCCCCAAGGATCCATCCTTGGACCCCTACTCTTCTCTGTTTTCACAAATAATCTAGCCTCTGCCACCACACATGGCACAATCATACAATATGCAGATGACTCGACCATCATCTGCTCAGCCCAGTCCCTACCCAAACTGCAAAAAGTCACACAGGAAGCCTTTTCCTCTGTTGAAACTTGGTTATCCGATGCTCAATTAATACTCAACTCAAACAAAATTAAACTACTCATCTTCCAACCCACCAAACATACTCAAAACAACTCTCACTTTAACATCACAGCAAAAGACAACACCACTACATACCCAACTGAACACACCAAATTGCTAGGAGTGGAAATAGACAATAAACTAAAATTTGACATTCACATATCCATGACCATAAAAAAAGTCCACAAAAAACTAGGAGCGTTATACAGAAATAAGCATCTTCTCACCAAAGCAGCAAAGATTTCAATAGCAAATTACCACCTTATCTCCACCCTACTTTATGCCTCTCCAATATATACCAACCTAAGGCAATGCGATCTAAACAAGCTAGAGACCTGCTACAACAAAATTGCCAAATTCCCCACAGGGGCATCCTACCGTAGTCACCACTGTCTCTCACTTGCTGAACTGGGCTGGCTTGAACTCCCTCACCTCCTTCAATAGTATCAACTCTCACTCGCCCACAAACTAGTAAACCATCCACTAACTGTCCCATCCCTCCAGAATCTACTCCAACCCTATCGCACCACCAGACCACTAAGATCCAGCAACAAAAATCACTTGCAGATCACTAAAGCCAATAACTCTGCTGGTGAAGCACTATTCTCTTGCACCATAGCCAAATTATGGAACTCCCTCCCACCCACAATTACCTCCGTACCATCATTCACCCACTTCAAAACTTTACTAAAAGCACACCTAAAACATGCTGGCTATGCCCTTGCAACTCCCACTCTAATATCACCCACCCCATCCAACCACTACCTTTCTTTCCACTCCACTAACTACCTTGATTATAGCAAGCTCAGATGCTCATAAGCCTAGTACTTATACAGCAGGAACTTCTTATTTTAACATTTGTTAATGTCTGTTATGTACTTCACAGATAAAGATTCTAGTTGTCTACTGATGTACTATGTTCATCATCTGTAAATACGTTGTAAGTAATTGCTATGTAAATTGTTAATTGCTATGTAATCCAATGTAACTACTGTCTGTTTATTTTAACTGTGGAGCTTTTCTCCCCGGGCCTCCACTGAAAATGGATCTACGTCCAGTCGGACACTCCCGGTCAACAAATATAAATAAATAAATAAATAATAAATGCTATGTATTAATTGAAACTGCATTATAAAATTTGTTATTGTAAATACTGATTGCATTAAATATGACACCTTAAAGTTTTTCTCTCTATATCTTCACTGAAAAGGGCACCTGTGCCCAGTCATACTTTTCCAGTAAGCATATGTCAATAAATAAATACATAAATAAATCAATAAATAAATATTTCCTGGACATTACATAAGTGTTCCCATGCATTTCTCACTTAACACTTTTTATACTGGCTGATGGGAGTTAACAGCCTTAATGATTTTAAAGTCAAATGAAATGTATATGCTTTTAATTATTTTGTAACTACAGGATTAAAAAGGAATGTTTCTGTTAATTTTTTTTTTTTTATGTGCAACAGCTATCACATTTTTAAATGTGTAGATAAAGATCAGCAAACCATACAAAATCATATGAAGTCATTATTGGTAGTAGGTGGTAATTCTTAAAGTGATATCACTAGTGATGACCTTTCACAACAAATCCATTACATGCTTTAAAGGTTACTCTACTTCATCACAAGCAAAAGTTAATCATAGACATTTCTTAGTTTAGAAAGCTTGAATATTAGTTTTGTAGACTGTTCAAAATAAAACCATTTATTATCCTTGTATCTTGGAACATACATATGTTAATTCTGCCAACTGCAAAAAAACTAAAACATTTCTTAAATGATGTTACATAGTAAATGTTACCTTTGCAGGCTATTAAGAACAGAAGCACATGCCCTGAATAAAGCTAGAAATGGCTTGGCCAATTCACTGTATGCATGTATTTTTCTGATTATGCACAGTCAGTCAATTGTGACTAACAGCATATATTCTGTTACAGTGGATTTAAGCCTGTCCTATTATTTAATTATATGATAAATGAGTCTGTGGTCTAGTGCAAGGACCATTTTCTGCCATGGTGGGTATCAGCAAGACGTAAATGGTTACTAGACTCAATTGTCTTGCATTTCCTATTATCGTAGGCAGCACAGAAATAAAATTATTAATTTATTCTCTGATTATCCACTTATTATAATTCAGGGTTGTCGGGGAGTGTGACCCTAAGCCATCATTCACTTGGTACAGGGCAGAGAAACTAATCCTGGACAGGGTGCCAAGGCATTGTAGGATGCAGTCAGAAACACACAAACATAGTTATATACCTATAGACAATTTAGAGAATTGTCGATTCAAGTTTGAGCATCATCCTCTAGTTTTAGCTTAGATGATTTTAATTTCTACTTAGAAACCATGCATCTTTGAACAAGTTATTTAAAAAAGACACTGGTCCTATATTGCAAATAAATAGGGACACTTGTTTCTAGTGGATTTACCAAGTTAGCAAGCAAATAAAAAGTAGACTTTATGTATATATTTTTTAATTACAAGCATTTGCAGTTTTTTGTTTGTTTAATTTTAAGTATAAGCATTTGCAATTTTTTGTTTGTTTTTAGACAGACTAGGATGCTCATTTGTAGTCCAAGATCAATTCTGGTAATTTAGTTGTTATATTGAGCTGCTTCAGTTTTACAAAGTTGCCAGTTGCTGAGCTGGTTTGCTTGTCTCCTTGACCTATTGGCTGTCTGTTTGCATCATCATTGTGGCCTTGTGGTGGCAAGGGATACAATATGATATTACATTTATTATTTATTATCACAAAATCATTGCAGAGGAGAGATTCCATGCCAGTTTGCTTTGGTTGTTAACGTTTTTAGCACTTTCAAACCACAGTCTGGCCATTGGTGGAAAAGTGCCCTTATGTTGTCTGGTGTGTGGAACTACCAGTTTTGTGACTTCAACTTCAGGAATTGAATTTCTTTTCAAAAATTGATAATTGCTTAGAATATTTCTTAATTATGCACCTAAAGATTTTTTTTTTATTTCCTTTGTATTAGTTTTAGATGGACAGAATGTTTTCCTGAACATTTTGCTTGAAAGTGCTCAGAAAGATGGAAGAAAGGCCTGTGTTAAGACTGAATTTGTCATTTTTTTTCCTAAAACTGACATGGCTTTGGCCTTAATAATGCAGAGGGGCAGTTTAACTTGTTTGCCTTCATTTTAATCTGTGATATCACTCTTCTATGATTGCCAGTAATGATGTTTAGTGTGATTTATTTGTTTTATTAATCTGCACAAAAGCATATAAATGATATTAATTGGGTTAATTCTAATGTTATAGTCTTGTTTTCTTAGCAAGTGGTATATACTCCTAGTACCTCAATTTTTTTCTTTTACTTATTATTTGTATTGACAAATTTGAGTCAGTAAAGTGCTTAGGATCAAGCACTTTAAATTAACTTGAACTTAAAGGGTCTTTTGAATGGTTGTGCATCATGACCAATTTATTGTAGACTGAATTTGCCCCAAATTAAGAGATCGGCAATGTATGCCTTTTTCTCTTACTTATAAGTGACCAATTACTTGCTGAAAAGCGGCAGCATTTGCACTGGTAAAGCAAATACAGTAAAGATTAGAGTGAACATATAACTCGGATCCCAATGATAGGCAGTGGCTATTGAGTAACAGGTTCTGCATGTGGGAAATGCTCAAGAAGCAAGCTCTTTCTGTAACAGGGAGACAACCAGCTTTGTCAAGGAACTTTCCTCCCATGCTAGGTGGAAAGATGAATAAATCGGCCTAAGTGAAAACATTTTTCTTCTTGTATTTGTGGCAAAGACATTTGCAAATAATACTGCTCATATTCAAGGCTAAGAATTAATATATTTATTTCACTGGCACTCTAGCCTCAGTGTGTGTGTGTGTGTGTGTGTGTGTGTGTGTGTGTGTGTGTGTGTGTGTGTGTGTGTGTGTGGGTAACCTGGTAAACCTGTTACTCATTTTAAGTTGCCCGACACTTTTTTGTGAGACACAGAATATATGAAATGCAGAGGACACACAACCACAGCTCAAAGTACTTGAAGTTTGCAGGGTGAATTATTTCATCCACAAGGGGGAGGGTTAAAAAAGACAGACTCTGATGGCATCAACAAGTCTAGGAATAGAGACAAAAAAGCACATTATTCCATTTTTGAAGGCACAATCTCCTGGCAGTAGGTCTCTGGCTTCCTTTTGGATATTTAATACTTGGCTAGAAAACTAATCACTATCATAAGTTGGACTTTTATCCTCCAAGCTGAAAGATTCAGTACCTTGAGAGTGGGGTGTGCACTTGCCTTGTTGCTAACCAGCAAATATGTGTGTAAAGAAACACAGGAAACATGGAGAAAGTGTGAATAGATTCATTAAGATAGAGAACCATAGCAGGTTTGGACAAGAAAAAACTGAGTATGGGTTGGTTCTTACTTCATGTTGATAAGTACTTTATGAACCAAAGGACATAAAGAAAAAGCACAATGTAAAATTAAGTTCACTGAAGTGAGAAAGCACCAAACGTCCAGATAGTCTCATGGGGATTAAGGTACCAAAAGTTATGGAGTTGATTGTACTGGTTTGCAGACGACCTGGAACGGAGCTGTCTAGAAAAGCTGTTATGACTCTGAATACTGCTTTCATTTGCTTCAGACTGATATAAAGAAACATTATTTGTTGAGACTGATTCTACTGCACCAAGTGATTGTTAAACTGGCTTCCCAAAGCATATTACAAAGAGTGCTGTTGTCAGTAGGAAAGTTACAAGGGGAATCAGAGCCACAACTTTGAACTCACATCTCAGACTTCTCTCTCACTTTTTAAAAGGAATCTAAAACTATTTCTCAATAAACACTGGCTATGCTCCTGTACTAACCCTGACTAACTTTTTTCCATTACACTAATTTTCACCCTACATCCTTTACAATCTTTCCTTTAATGTTTCAATACACTATATTATTGCATATAAAATGTATGTATATTGTAACCTCTCTCGTACATTACCCTTTACGGATTAATGCTTATGTTATTAATCACTATGAGTATTATAATTTGTACTTCTTTTGAAAAAAAAAAAACACTAATGTTTTTATGTAACAATTGCTGTTTTTATATTAATCTGTCATAACTTCTATATTAATTTTGTATGTTTCTTGGAGCTTTTCTCCCCGGGCCTCTACTGAAAATGGACATGTATCCAGCTAGACTAGCACGGTCAACAAATGTAAAATAATAAATAAAATAAATAAATAAGGTGACTGCGCTCTTCTAACAGAACTTTTTACTGAATGGGAGAGTTGAATCATTGCTTCTAAGGAATCTGATGGCTGGTCCTATATATCACTGGGAGCAAAAGTAAGTCTTCTCATTAAGACATTGCATAATGTACTAGGAGAATGGAAAAAATGCATGTAACACAGAGACTTTTAGATACCACCTTGTGGTAATAGCTTATTATTGAGTGAAGCAAGCCATCAAGTTCTGAATTTCCAGTTGTTTGTTGTAAAAATATTTACATCTAAACCAAGTCTATGAAAGCCATAGAAAACCCAATGAAACAGCAAGGTTTAGGAATAAATTCTTGTAATCTATAGTGATCCCCCAACGACTGCATTAAAGAGAAGACAAAACAGACATGTTGGAATAAATGTTCTTATGACTACAGCATTTGCAGACAGTATTCCAGGTATGGATGCACAACTGTGATTTGTTTTATAAAATCTAAAAACACAGGATTCAAACATCTGGTGGATATTCTAGGAGCTTCAGATAGCCCAAAATGGCAGAGCTGCAAAATAAAAGGGAGGGTGATCTATCTGGAATCTTAGAAAATGTCCATGAGATGTCTTTTGGGGGATATACTAGCACTTGTCATGCCTAGCATTGCAATGTAAAATCCTTCATCGCTTCTTATATGAATGAAAGACCTGCTTTAAATGTTACCATTTACCATTCTGAACTTCTTTATCTGACAAATGTGTTCAGGTCTGGCAAATCTGTCGCTGGCCTTAGGATGTTATCCAGTTTCTGTCCCTTTTCAGGGACTAGAAGTAGCCTGGAACACACTATTTGTTCTGAGTGTGTGGTGAAGAAGGCTATCAACTCTATTATCTTTTTTATCTGAAGCTGTTTGATCACTAGCAAACCTTCTGGAAACTGATGTCAGCAGAAATTATATTATGAAATCCTGGATTATTGTCTGTAAAACCCATTTATCTGTAGGTATTGGCACTCATTTACCCAGACTATTGTCTGTAAAACCCATTTATCTGTAGGTATAGGCACTCATTTATATAGGTAAGTCAGAACTGCCTCCCAGGGGAACAGGAATGGTGCAGGGGAGGGATGCAGAATACAATAATTTGAAGCATCTTTCTGACACTTACCCTTCTCACTTGATCTGTGACTGATGGAAACTGTAATCTGTCTGGCTATGATGTTGAAAGTTGGACATATTCTTTTGGTAAAATGCCCACTTACTGGTATGGTATGGTACATTCTTGCTGAAACTGTGCAATAGGGCATGATACAGTTGCTTAAAGGAGAATTTTGACCTCCCATTTGCTTCTAGATTTGCAATTGTATCATTGGGTGTCAGTCCAAAACAGAGTGACTGGTATACAATGATTAAGCTTTAATGCCCCGAGGATAACTCTCTGTTCTTTGATTTATTTAATAAATGTCTAACAGTAAGCATTATATACGTAAAACAGCTCATACGTGTTGACAAACAGCTGAATTAAAATAAAAGGGCATAAATGATCAACAATATAAAATACAAGCAGAGGAAGTAGCACAAATGGATTTAGATAAACCTTTCTATAAAGATGGGGTTTCAGAGAAAGAAGGACTTTCATTTGAACTAAGACTATGAAGACCCAAAGAAAGCAGGCTAAATTTGTGAAGTTTATGACTACAGGGTTTCCCAGGACTAGCCTCAAGAGGGCTGACATGAAGGAAGTATCAGCATCATATATACATTTTAAAGAATGAGCACCTATCTTGTCAGCAATTAAGTTCTCAACTTTTCTAGCCTATCCATGTTGTTAAAAGCTGGCAATTTATGCATGCATTCTTGTACTAGCCACAAAATAAAAATGTTAGCAAAAGAGACGTATAGTTTAGTGCCCTTAGATCTATTTACAAAATGAAAATATTTTACGCTGATTGCTGTCAGCAAAGTTCAGATCCCTGTCAATAAAGATAGACTATGGGAATGGTCTTCTTAGACTATGCTACATAAGAGAGAGAGAGGACAGGAGGGTCTGCTGCCAGATTGTTAACAAAGCTCCTGTATATTATGATGCTGTAGAGTATGTCTTATCTTCTGGGAATTGGTTGTGGACTGCCGCTGTGCTGATAGTTAACCTTCATGACATCTTGGAAAGTCAAAGACAATGAAGAACGTGACCACTTTGAATCTAGAAAATACATAATCATTATCATTATATTTTATTTGGGGGAAGTGGTCTTTTGTAAGCCATCCCAAAACAAACTCACCTGTGCAGCTCACAGTTTCAACAAATCCACTGGAGGAGAAGCTGAGGGCTGAGGGGCTGTACAATCTGGTCAACATCAGGAGAAGGAGAAGATTCAATATGCCCTATGTAAAGGTGTTTTGTCTTCTTCAGAGGACAAAGAGGGCTGGATCCATTTAATTTTACTAATTTCTTCTTCAACCTTTGCCAGTACCAGTGTAGGTTTGAATGTTTAAATATGAAAGTAGACCTCAATTGGTCTATGGTATGACCAACAAGAGTCAGAGATGATTCTCTGTGTAATTTAATAACTAGCTTTAAGATTCCAGGTTCAAGAGCCACAAAGCAGATACACTCACTTCAGCACAGATGGTAGAGGGCGTACATTTTAGTAGATATCTAACTGCCTGTTTGGTTTCTCAGAATTATAATGTTTTTCTCATTTCTCTCTGTGTTTATCTCACTATCACAAATACACATACAAGCACAAGTTTTCTTAGGCTTAGAATTCTTTCTTTTTACAGCATTTCTCAAGAAATTTCAACTATTTCTCAGTCAAGTAAAAACAGGATATTTTTAAATGCCTCAGTCTAGTTGCCTTGTTAAACCTTTGGCAAATACCACAAGATTCGCATTTATTCCATGCCAAGCACTGAATGTGACAATATTCAGGAGCAATCTGTCTACCACAAGGACATTTGTCTAATGATTTAAGGGAATAGTACATAACCTTATTTCATATGAAATTGTGATATTGATTCCATTCATTTTTCATTGATTTTCCTTAGGAAATAAGAAATGTAAGAATGGCAGAGTTAACTACATAATACAAAATCTTTTCCAAGTTACTGAGTAACCAAAAGTACTTAGATGAACTGACAATCAATTACCACCATGGTTATATATGGGAATCTCATAATGCTTACATGTTTACCTTCATAGTTGTGAGTCCAGTGTTAGCTTTTGAGAGACAGATGGGTTATGTGCAAGCTAAGATAGATGAAGATGTTTACAACTTGCAGATGAACTTAGGATACCGCTCATCAGGCCAGCTAACACTAATGTGGCCTAGACATGTAAAGTTGGGTTTGCACATCTAGTTTTAAACTAATTAAAAAATAATCAAAGAGTAAGGGAAGAGGGAAGGGATATAGCCATGGGCTAGATATAAATCAGCAGGTCATTAAAGCTAAGTGGAATAGAAGCTCATGTGAAGCTAAAAGATTTAGTAAAGTAATCAGGCCTAATGAGAAATACATTTAAGAAGGTTTTTATAAGAAAGACTATGCATTCTGTTCTTGCATCATGGTGGTTGCTCCTAAATAAATGAAGGTCATAACTATGCTAAGGATGAATATGGTAATCCTCTGAGACAGGATTCTGACAGTCAGGCAATATTTGTGGAATGTAGCTTTAACCAGGTCTCAGAGTGATCCATTCTGTTAGGATAGCTGCCCAGACTTAGGAGATCTTGGGACATCTTGTGATGATTTTACTTGAAGGAGGAAAAGACTGGAAGGGGGAAGGGGCAGACTACAGGACAGTCAGATAGGCAAGAAAGAGACAGAAAGAGAAGAAACAGTAGGATAATGTAAAGAAAGGGTTAAGCTGCAGATTAAAAAAAATGAGAGCATCTTTTGGGGGGTTTCAGGTAAAGTTGAGCTGTTTAGATAGTCTGCTCCTACCTGCATATAGTCTATTCTCCAACATACTAGAATGGGTTAAGAAGGAGTGGGGTTTCACTCCACCAAACTGCATGAGATCCTTTCAAACAGAGCCCATTATGCTTGAAAGAGGTGAGGGGACAGCACATCTCTCAGCTGTCCCAGATTTTACATATCTGTGATTCTGCTTCAAAATTTTTCTGCAGCCCTCATGCAATTAGTGATTTTCTAGCAAATCATTGAGGATTATGATTACTAAATACTGTGTAACATTAGTTTCAGACATTTATATTTCTTAGAAAATGCATCCTGACTCATACCCTCTTATTACACTAACTTTCTACATTGACATAAACAATGTTTAAAGTCGGCCCCTGAATTTGGCTTTTTTTATCCCTCATTGTGTTTAACTTTGTTACTTGCTGATTCTTTTTTTAAATACCTTTATTAAATTGCCACTAAAAACATAGGTAAACATGCATTAATAGAAAAAACATATTAACATTTTTCCATTTACATACATTATATATCACATAAGTTTTTGTTTTCTTTCTTCTTAACTGTCATCAGCTAAACATTAAACAAATTGCTAAATTCCTACCTTCACTTAAACATCACTACTCCTCTTCCACCTGAGCATTACTCTGCGGGTATTATTCCCACAATTCTATGTATTTTTATGTAATTTGCTCTTTCCCTTTACTAGATTTTCATTCCAATTCTTTTATCTTTTTTACAATATTCAGTACTTCAAACACTGTTGATTTAAAGTTAGATTTCCATTTTCTAGTAATTGCTTTCTTGGCAGCCAACAGAATTAAACTTAACAAGACTTTAGTATTCAGAGCCTCTGTCCCAATTCAAAAGAATCATTTCCATAATTAACAGACATTTGCTCCCCCAAAATTTTGGAAAGAGTACTCTGTGGGGAATTTTTGGCAAACTCATTACATTCCCAAAACATATGTTCCCAGTTACCTTTTTCTACTCCATCACAACATTTGCTATCTCCCTTAGGAAAAATTATTTGAAGTCTACCTGGGGTACAAAAATGACCATGCAAATACTTCCAAGCAAAAATCCTAAACCTTCTGGATTTTGTTACACATTTGGCAGTTATACAGGTGTTCTCCCACTGTTCCCTTGTAAACTGCTTTTCCAGTTTCTTGTTACAATCTTTTCTGACCTCCAGTGATCCATTATTATAGATATTGTGCTATATTATATATTCCCTACTAGTTATCTCTTTTCTAACATCCAGTTCTGTTCTGGATGCAACTGAAAACTCTACCACAGCAGGTCTTTCACTTGGGATTCTCCTACCATTTCTCTTTGTCTATACTCTATCAATCCCTGGTAGGGAAGGCAGTCCCTAGTCTGCAGTCCAAAGTCTTCTTCACCTCATCCCACTCTATTACCTTTACCTTTCTAGTTATTTTCTCCCAATAATATGGTTCCTTTGTCAGTTTTCTCCATTAAATTCCAACCCCCTCTTGCCTAATTTCTGTATCCCTACTTGCAGTTATCCATATAGGCAAAATCCTCTTTCTCCATTCTCATGCTGGATTAGTTCTTAGAATATTTTCTCCAAATTTAGGATTATAATATTTTTTTTATTTCTCCAAATCTTTTGGGTTTCTAATACCATGATGGGAATGGACCCCATTTCTAAGTCAAAGTATGATTAAAGTTCATGAAATTAGTATTGCTTGAATCTTTGATGTCAGCCAGAAGTGCTCTTTGCAGCACCTGCATTGTGCCCAGTAATGACTCCTTCTGCAATTTGTATGAAGTTATATATTTAAATATGACTGTATATTCTTTTTTATAAGACCCATTGCTCCTACTACTATTGGAACTGCCTGGGTATCTTTCTTTCACATTGCTCTCGTTTCCGCCTGTAGATCCTGATATTTTATGACTTTGTGTCTCTCTGTATGCAAGACACTGTAGTCACTAGGAGTAGTGATTTCAATGATCAATGCTATGTCTGTCTTCTTTTCATGGACCGCTATATCTGGTTTTCTCACATCTATCTTTTGAATTGTTGGTAATGGATGATCCCATGTGATGTAGACTTCAGGGGAGGAATACAGGGATGTTATGACCTCCTTGTCCCTGGATGAGATACCCTTACTTATGAGGTGGGGCTGTAGAAAGCTTTCTGTACAATGGAAGCAATATGGTGGTCAAAAGTCAGGTTGCTATCAACCTGGGTGTCCAAATCCCTCACGACTGATTGCATGCTTAGGACACTGTTATTAATGTGATAATTTGTGGGGATGTCACTCTCCCCAAAGGGGATGATGATGCATTTTTTGGTATTCAACTTGAGGCCGTGTTTCTGGCACCAGTCATTTGTTTGGTTAAGACCTTCTTAGAAGATGTCGACATCACTAGGGGAATTGATGAGAGCACGCAGCTTGCAGTCATCTGCAAAGTTGTTCAGCCATAGCCCACTGGTTTTGGTCTGCACCTCAGAAAAGTATATCCCAAATAACAGAGGCCCCAAGACCAATCCGTGGGGTGCACCGCTAGTTATGGGTCTACTGCTTGAGGTGGTTTTCTCTATTTTGACAGGGTGGGTTCTATTGCTACCCATCTGGTAACATAAGGATTGATGCCTAGTTGAGAGAGTTTATCTATTATGCTCACGTGTTGAAGGCTTTGGCCAGGTCAAGGTAGGCAGTGGGCACTGTCTTCCCCTCGTCCATGGCTTTGGTGACTGTCTCAAAGAAGTCGACCAAATTTAACAAACACGACCTCCCCTTGATGAAGCCAAACTATGTGGGATCGAGTGTTTGGAGGTTGCCAATGTCCTTGTTAATGAGATCCATGATAATCCATTCCATGGCCTTGCAGATCAGGCTAGTTAGGCTGATGGGTCTATAATTTCCTGGATTGGTGGACGCTCCACTTTTGTGCAAAAGGGTGACAGTGGCTGTCCTCTACTCAGCTGGGATAAAGCCAGTACTCAGGCTTTGGGTGAATAGGGTGCCTAATGCTGCTGCAAGTTCCCACCTGAGTTCATGAAAAATACAGCCTGGGATGTTATTGGGTCCCATGGAGACTGTATTTTTTGCCTTTGAGAGGGCAGTGATGACCTGTTCCTTACAGATAAGGAGAAGGGGCAGGTACTGGGGATGTCTTGATTTACTGAAGGGGGGACAGAGGGGTGAAGTTTTCTCTGAATTTGTCAGCCAGAAGGTTAGCTATATCTACGCTACGGCATTTGTGTATGCGGTGTCCTTGACTACCAGTGCTGAGCAGATCTGGGTTCTTCCTTTGAGACTGCAGACATATGTGAAGAAGGCCTTATGACTGTCTCTAGTAAATGTGGCCAATATGGACTCAAAGCTTGCTTTGGAGGATTTTAATAGTGCTATTATTTGCTTGTTCAGGCTAAGGAGAGATTGCTTCCAGTTGGGCACCTGCTCCTACTTGGTCCTGGACAGCAATTTTTTCCTTTTGTTATAGAGTTTATTTATTGCAGATGTCCACCAGACAGTGCTAGTTCCTACTGGGGGGGGGGGGGGGGCTGTTGTGAAGCTGTTTATACCATCCCTCAAGGAGGTTGTAATCAGCTTTGGAGAAGTTTTTTGTTTGACCCTAGCTAGAGGGCGGTCGGGGGAGATGATGACTTCAAAAGTGACCGCTTTATGGTCAGATCTTACAAGGGTGGATGATACTGTAGGGATGCTGCAGTGGTTACTCATGTTGGTTAATACCAAGTCCAAGATATTATCATCTCTTGTGGGGGTATCGACTAGCTGTTCCAAGGTGTTTGCACTGACAAAATCAAGGAATCTCTGGACATTTGTGTTCTGGTATTAGTAGTTCTTCCAATCTATGTTTGGGTAGTTAGTTACCCATGATCAGGGTAAAGGATTAAAACTTGATAGATTTGAAGAGGTCCACATAGGTGGAGTGGACATCATTAGTCAAATTTGGAGGCGTGTAGCTAGCTATGATTTGAATAGGGGTCTTCTCAATGGTTAACTGCACCTGGAGTACCTCCTGTGCGTCATACTGTTTGACCAGCCTGAAGGTGTGTATGCCGTTAATATATATTGAAACTTCACCTCCTTTGGCTTTGTTGCCCACAGTTTGGGGTCTGAATGTATGATAGGATGAGTAACCAGGTAAGAATGGGGTGCTCTCTGCAGCTTTGAAGCAGGTTTCTGTGACTGCGCAAATGTCAGCATCTTCCATAGTTAAGAATGCTTGCAATGAGTGCAGTTTTATGTTTAGAGTTCTAGCATTTAGCAGCATGACCTTTAATTTGCGTTTTGTTGAAATTTTTATGTTGGAAGATTTGCCTTTGCCAGAAGCCTGAAGCCCAGTGGAGACAGATGCAGGTCATCTCTGGCAAAACATCATGCTCTGTCGATCATATCTTCCCAGGCTGTCACGTACTGGATCCCCCTGGAATGACACCAGAAACTAAGCCAATTGTTGAAGTCAATCATCTTCTGTTTGTATTGGGGCATCATTCTGAGTGACGGTAGAATCTTGCTTAAGGCTAGGGACATATATTCAGCAAGGTCAATCATGTCTCTCTTCATATAGTCCAGGGAGGTACATCTCAAGTCATTCACACCAACATGGACTATGACAGAGTCATAACAGTACCCGTTGTTGAGAGACTTGAATGCATGTGTAATATGCTGGATTCTGGCATCTGACAGACAACTAACCATGACTTTCTCCTTATCCAGCCTGGTCCAAGGCACATCTATGTGTCTCACAATGGAGTCTCCTATAACTAACATGTTGGGTTTATGGTTAAGCCTTAGTGGCTGTGAGACACAGGTGTGTGGACTATTCGTGGTATGTGGTGTGGAGGGTTTTGGAGTTCGCATGTGTGTTTGCCTCAGAGGTCTCCTTTGTTTGAGTATGTTTTTGTTGAGAACCTCCACATATATGGGTGCGTGTTGTGTAGGTGTGGGTGGTGTGTCAGGTGTAGTGATTGTACTGACAACCTTCTCAGTGCCAGATATACTGGCTTGTGAAGGAGAGAGCATAGACTCTAGGTTCCTAATGTAATTGCATCTTTCACAAATTGTGTTCCTAGGTGGTAATAGTAGATGGTTGTCCGTGTACATAAGGCAGTTGCTACACTGTCTCAGGATGCTATAGAAACTGGCAGGAGAAAGTGTTGGAAAGTGTCCATCTGTATTTGTCAGAATTTGAGGGAGAGAGGCCAGGGAGAGCTAAGGGGTAGACCTAAAGCCCAAGTGCTTAAACCAAAACTAAGAGGCTTAGAATAACACAATTTAAACAGGCTATAAACAAACAGTGATAAATTCAGCAGAAAAGATCCAATTGAACACTTTATGGAGAATAAGTAGCAGAAAAAGCAAGATGAAGTAATAGAGTAGAAGGAGGAAACACAAATACAGTAAAAGCAGCTGAATAAAGTGTTTTTTTTTTGCTTTTTAGTAAAGTGAAATGAGAGAGAGGAGGAACACAAGATAATTCATGGTTAAGAAACTAAGGGGGGTTGGCCTTCCCAAATGATCTCTCTCCATTAGGTAGAATGAGCTAATGAGATGCGACTGGGAGCAGTGTCCCAGATCAAATTTATAGTAGGGGTGGGCAACTGCAAAAGTCACCAAGTTCAAGAACACAACAACAATTGGGTGAGAGGGTGGGGGAAAACAAAATTCAGACAGAGGTCAAGCAAATATATAAAAGCAGACACAGATAGGTAATAATTCAGTCAAGCAAATAAATAAAAACAGCACAGTACTGTTAAGAATCACTGAAACAGATCAATTGCAAAAAATATACACCTATCAGGTCTGTATTTCCAGATTAAGAAGCAATCGCAGTCAGGCACAATGGAGATTCTAGCAAGATAAACAGAAAGTCACACAAAGGTAATTTGTTTATACCAGCAAGGTAAAATACCCTTCCAAAATGAAGCCCTGAGGCAATCAGGTAAACACAAAAGCTTTTTGACCAGTAGTTCCACCCTGGAAGCAGTTTACTTCAAACTCGCTTCTGCCCCAGAGAGTATAAATAACCCCTATGTGAAACCAGCTGGCTTAAGCTCAACTGCTGTGATAAATGCCTTAGAACAGAATTCCCGCTTGACACTGACATGCTTCTGCTAGATTAAGAAAATAAGTCATCTTAGATTTATTATCCTCATGTTTCAAAACTTTCACTATGTTCTTGTGAGGTCAGCAGATATGTATGCAGTCTCACGACTGCAAATCTATACATATAATCAATTTCAAGGAGGCCCATACCTCCTTTGGAATGGGAAATATATAATCTTGGTATGCACTGATTTTTATAAATCATTTGATGAGCATGAAGCATCCTTCTTGTTTCCTTGTCTAATCTATCCAACACCTTTTAGGACCAATCAATCACTCTAAAACTGTAGTTAGGACAGGAACAGCAAATTGGTTTATAGATTGAATTTAGTTCCTAGATGTCACCGCTGTTTTCAGGATTAATTTAAGTATTCTAAAATATTCCTTACAAAGTTTTACTCACATTTGTTCCTGTTTTATTACTGATCCTTCATCAATTCCAAAATATTTATACACGTTCTCTTGCTCAAGTTCTTTTACAACACATTCTTGTCCCAAATTAATGTTTTCTTGGTACTGCAGTTTACCTGCTTTAAAGGTTGCTTTTGCACATTTCTCAGGACCAAATTACATTCTTATATCATCTGAAAAAGCTTTGACTACTTGCAGTTGTGCTTTCAGTTCCTCATCTGATGAGCAATGCAGTTTTAAATCATCAACATAGAGAAGATAAGAAGTCTTTACACTTCTTTGTTTTCTAGGAGCCAAATTATAGCCATGGTCTAAGCTGTTAACTAGACAGCTTAATGGGTTAAGAGCAAGACAGAATAACAGCGGTGACAAAGAGACACCTTGGAATATCCCCCTTTTTAATTTTTATCCCTGGGATAATAATTTGCCACTTATCATGGCTTAAATGCAAAGTGGTCTGCCACTGTTTCATGGTCACTGTCATGTAGTTGATCAGTGCAGGGTGTATCATATACATTTTTAAGCACTCTTTTATCCATGAATGTGGGATACTATCAAATGCTTTTCTGTAGTCAATCCATGCCATCCTTAGATTCTTCCAAATGTTCCTTTGTTCCATATGACTTTCTTTTATTGCCCTTTTGTTCTATTGCCATAATTGAGTTTTCTTCTGAATAACTGTAAACTCTGTTGGCATGAATTCCAGTGTATAGCTTATACGTCGGCAGAAGGCAAGTTACTGGTCTATAATTTTTAGGGTAGCTTGCAGGTTCACTCTCACTCTTACGTAGGAGCATCGTTTTTCCTGTTGTTATCCAGGTTGGTGTCTGTTCAGGGTGAGCATATAAATAGTTCTTACTCATGGCTAAATCTACATGCAAAGATGCTAATACCTTTAACAAGAAGTTAGGTACTGCACCTGGGTCTGGGGTTTTCCAATTAGAGGCATTTCGTAAATTTGTTTTAATCTCTCTGGCTGTTACTTCATCCCATTTCATATCTTGTACCGTTACACTTCTTATTCTTTCTTTTACTTTTTCTATCCATTTAGCATCTTTGTTGTGTTCCACAGGATCTTCATAAATACTTCTCCAAAATGTATCTATTTCTTCTTTTTTTGGCGGTCTTTCAATTCCATTTACCTTGTTTCCCAATTCTCAATAAAACGTTATTCTGTCATCAATAAATTGCTTCTTTTGTACTTTCCTTTATATTTATCTACGTATCTTCTAAGTTTTTCCACCTGCACTGAGATGTTTAGTTTATTTGTGATGCTGCATGATAGATCCTGATCTGTTCAATACTGCATGTTGCTTTTATCATGTCTGTCTTTCTTAATATTTTTGTTGATCTGTTCCCTTTCAATACTCTTCTAACAATGAGACTTCTTGTCTTAATTGCTTTATACTTTTCTCTATTCGATACTTCCATGATGGTATTCCATTTCTCCCTTCCTTTCCCTCACTATCCTGTGTTCTTGTGGTAGAAATTTATCAGTTATTAATTTAGCCGCACAGTAATATATCCTGTTTACTTCTGCTGTATCACATGGATCTCTATGGACAGTCCTAATTACTGTGTTCATTTGTTTTATGAAACTTCTGACTTTTTGGGTTTTATTGGCCTTCTCCAGTCTATTTCTTTCATTAATCTTAATATGCCTATCTATGTCTATTAAATCAAGAAACTCTTCTCTTCTCTTAGCTCATCTAAATTGAGGGCACATTTTTTGTTTTTCATTTCCTGCAGGCATTGTATAAAAAGTTCTATAGCATCTTCCTATGGCACATTCTCTTCAGTTTCATTCTGTGCAATCCATTGCTCTGACATATGGGAACTCACTGGCCTATCACTCCTCAACATTGACTGCATCAGAGTTTACACAGTTTCCTGTTCCTTCCCTTGCTGTCCAACTTCAAGTGGAAGGCTCCAAAATATCTTCATATGGCACCTGACCAATTGCTTCCCAATCCACTGGTTTCCCCTTAATTTGGATGCCCACTGCTCAATCCTCTTGTGGTGCTTTCTGAATTAGATTTTCCACACTGAATCCTTCACTTCACAGGTATTCCATAACCTCAGTTTCTATTTCATTAACTTTTCCATTACAAATCTACTTTTTCTACTTTTGCTCTTTGACGTCTTACTTTTTGTATTGTAAAGTTTTCCATGTCCAGATTCCTTTGCCTGTATTTCTCTTCAAATATCTTTGGTGCTGCTCTTTTTGTATTGTTTAGTTTTGCTTTCTCCTTTGCATAAATATTACACCATATTAAATCTCTTTTTCTTTCCCATGTCCATATTTCTTCTTCAGATGTCTCCTGATTTTCCTGTTTCTCCTTACTTCAGGGACTCGTTCCACCATGCTGTGATGTAACCTGTGTTAGACCTTCTGCAGCAAATCCTTCACTTCGCAAGCACTCCATAATTTTCTTTTCTACATTCTGTCTTTATGATATTATTTTTTGGGGAGGATTTTCCATATCTCAACGTCTTTGCCTGTATTTCTCTTTGAATATCTTTGGGGCTGCCTTCTTTATATTGATTAATTTGTTTTTCAACTTTGCATAAATATTGCACCATATCAAATCTCTCTTTCTTCCCCATGTCCATATTTCTTTTTTATAGTTTTCAAAAATGTCTAGGTTTTGTTGTTTATATTTTTGCACTTGCTCAGATGCATCTTTTTCCAAACAGATCAAAGTTTCTTGGCCTATATAGACTGTTTTTCACAAATCTGTTGTATTAATGAACACAAATTATTTGAAGCTTTTGACAGTTTTTCTTGTGGAAATATTTTTCTTTCCTCTAATTTCTCTCTTAATATTCTTGTATATATTGTGTCTGGAAATTTTGGGTTTTTTGTATAATGGTAACAATACATAATTTGTTTCTTATACTCAATAGTCACTCTGTCATCTATATGGCTCTTCTTTGGCCTATCAGTTTTTGTGATTTTTGTGGACTGCTACTTCCTTCTACAATGGGGGGGGGGGAGTTGGCATTCTCCCCCTGGGACTGGCATGGCCCCACTGTAGGAATGTTTCCATATTTTGGGATTCTTCCATGTCATTTTTTCTAGTCCTTGTCCCAGTGTGTCTACCAGGACTGGGCACGTTTTTTCATTCTGGGTCTTGTGTATCCAGCTAAATTTTTTATTTTTGATCTACTTCTGCCCAAAATATATGCTATATAAAATACAGTCTATATATTAGTGTTGTCTTTGTGAGGTTTTGTGAAAAACAGGGTCCACTTCTTGAAGGTGTGCACCAAGACTTGAGGCTGAATCTTGCTGACTTATCATGATGGGAATGGACTGCATTCCTAAGTCAAAGTACGATTAAAGTTAATGAAATTAGTATTGTTTCAATCAGTGATATCAGCCAAAAGTGCTCTTCGCACCACCTGCAATGTGCCCAGTAATGACTCCTTATGCAATTCGTACACAGTTACATGTACTGGTAACATATCTAAACACGACTGTAGATTCTTATTTATAAGACCCATTGCTCATACTATTATTGGAACTGTCTGGGTATCTTTCTTCCACATTGTTCTCATTTCTGCCTGCAGATCCTGATATTTTATGACTTTGTATCTCTCTGTATGCAGGACAATGTAGTCACTGGGTGTGGTGATTTCAATGATCAATGTGACTTTTGTCTTCTTTTGATGGAACACTATATCCAGTTTTCTAGCATCTATTTTTTGAATTGTTGGTAATGGGTGATCCCATGTGATGTAAACTTCATCATTATCTATGATGCTTTGCAGTTCATGTTTCCAGTGGTTTTCAGCCACTTGAATACCGCAATATTTGCACAATCCCCAGTGCAACAATCTTGCCACATTATTATCCCTTTCAGTATACAGTCCTTCTGCCATTAGTATGTCACAATCAGCAATGAGGAGTGCGAGTGTTTCCAGTTCAGTTTTACAAAACCTACATTTGTCTGTTTCTCCCACATTTAATGGACTTTGTGAACCAGCATGTACGTAGCTCACTATCTCGGCTCGCCAATATTAACCTTTCATCTCTTGGTATGAATTTGCCTCTCCTTAACCATTCCTGCATTCATTCCTGATCAACATGAGGTTCTTCCAGGAGTTTTCTATACTTGCAACTATATTTATGCATTTTCCACATTTCTTACCTTCTCATCTGGTCCTTTACCTTATATTCTTTTTTTTGTTATTTGGCACATTCAGTTGCTGCCTGATTTTTATCTACTTCTGGTTTGATTTTTATTCCTGCTTGACGCCCATATGCTTCTGCTAGATTAAGCAGACAAGTTATCTTAAATTTATTCTACTTGTTTCAAAACTTTCAGTGCATTTGGGTCTTGTGAGTTTAGCAGATATGAGTGGAGTCCCAGAATTGCAGATCTATACATGTAATCAATTACAAGGAGGCACATACCTCCTTTGGAATGGGGAATATATAATCTTGGTATACACACTGATTTTATAAATCATTTGGTGAGCATGAAGCATCCTTTGTGTTTTCTTATCTAATCTATCCAACACGTTTGGGGCCAAACACTCCAAAACTGTAAGTTAGGACAGGAACAGTAAACTGGTTTATAGCTTGGGTTTTGCTCCTAGATGTCAACACTGCATTCAGGATTAATTTACCTCTTCTAAAGTATTGCATACTAAGTTTTATTCACATTTGTTCATGTTTTATTGTTGATCCTTCATCAATTCCCAAATATTTATACACTCACTCTTGTTCTGTGATGTAATCTGCATTAAAACTTCTACACCAAATCCTTCACTTTGCAGGCACTCCATAACTTCAACTTCTATTTTTTTAACTTCTACTTTACTAATTGTCTTTTCTACATTCCCTCATTATATTATTTTTATTGTGAAATTTTCCATATCTGGATGTCTTTGCTTGTATTTCTCTTTGAATATCTTTGTAGCTGCCGTCTTTATATTGATTAATTTAGCTTTTGCCTTTGCATAAATATTGCACCATATCAGTTCTTTCTTTCCCATGTCTATATTTCTTTTTTATACTTTTCAAAAATCTCTAGGTTTTGTTGTTTATATTTTCACACTTGCTCAGATGCATCTTTTTCCAAACATATCAAAGTTTCTTGGTCTATATACTGTTTTTCACAAATCTGTATTAATGAACACAAAATGTTATTTGAAGCTTCTGACACTTTTTCTTGTGGAATTATTTTTCCTTCCTCTAATTTCTCTCTCAATCTTTTTGTATATCGTGTGTCTGGAAATTCTGGGATTTTTGAATAACAGTAACGATACATAATTTCTTTCTTATCCTCAACAGTCCACTCTATCATCTATATGGTTCTTATTTTTTGTGATTTTTGTGGACTGCTACTTCCTTCTACAAAAGGGGGTGGGGGCATTCTCCCCATGATATTGGCATGGCCCGATTGTAGGAATGTTTCCATGCTTTGAGGATTCTACACTGTCATTTTTTTCCAGTCCTGCCACCTGTGTGACTACAAGGATTGGGCACTTTTTTTTCCTGGGTCTTGTGCCCCAAGCATACCTCTCAACCTGGAAACATCAAAAATCTGGACAAGGCCCATGAAAAATAGGTACAAATCTGTACGCTAATTAACATAAAATTTGCATACACAATTACATAATCCCGCCCACTCCAAATTGTATATATTATATTCTGCATAATGGAATGTGCACTAATATTACCTTGAAAACAGATGAATTCTAGACTTAGACTTACAGTAGCTTTACAGTAGCATTTGATTTTCACTAAATACATTAATTCCTGCTCATAATATCATTTCAGGAAGATAAGTACATCTTACACTAGTTTTTCTTATAACTGCTGTTTACTTCTCCTTTATAATAGAATACTGCAATTTAATTTCTTTTTCAATTAGAGATGATAATGCCAAATGTAGTGTGCACAACTGTTCAGCACTGAAACACAGCCATATTAAAAAGCAACTGCTGGGAGTTACTGCCTGCTTTGGAGTATGACAATGATGAGGAAGTTAGAATGGTTTTGTGATTTTATAGCATTCCGTTATCCAAAATAATTTTTTTTATTCATAAAAATGCTTGTTCTACTCAGTGAACTGTAACAAACAATGATAATAACTGTGATACCTGTTATTTTCGGGTTATTTCATATGGCAACTCTAAAGATTTAGGGCAGTAGTAAATTAGAGTAGAAGACAGGAAAGATGACCTTTACATTGCATAGCTCAGATAACCACCCATACAACAAGACAATGCGTCAGAAACGATAGAAATGCATGTAAAATACAGTGTATTAAGACAAACACACACACACAGAAGCGCTTGCTGCATACACACACGCACACATACACAGGAGCCCTTGCTGCATACAGACACACACACACACACACACACACACACACACACACACACACACACACACACACACACTTCCCTTACCTAATTCCCAGCAAAGTCCAAAGCCAGCCAGCAGTCAGCCTCTGAAATGGCAGCAGAAGCAAAGTCCCTCTCTTAGCAGTCAGCATCCGAAACAGCAGCAGAAGCAAAGTTCGTCTCTCGGCAGCATATACAAAGCAAGCAGGAAAGTCAGCAGTTTCCATCCGAAAAGGCAGCATAAACAAAGTCCCTCTCTCAAAGCAAACCCAACATATACAAAGTCCCACTCTCAGCAGCATAAGCAAAGCCAGCATTCTTCTCTCGGCAGTAACAATATACAACAGTTGTAAAGCCAGCATGCTTCTTTTCAAATTTACAAAGCACTTCCCATTCCCGCCTGCTCGCAGCCAGCCGGAAATGATGATGTGAGCTCCTTGAGCTCAATTCCAACTGGCTGGTAGCACTGACGGAACTGACGTCATTGCGCACGTGATGACGTCAGCTCCAACAGCGCAAAAATTAAAAAAATTAAAAAAAACAAAAGCAAAGAAATCGGAAATGAAGGGGTGCCACTTGGGAATCGTGGCACCCCTTCATTTGGACCCCAAAACTCGGTAAAAACCGAGTAATTCAGGACGGTTGGGAGGTCTGGCCCCAAGCTATCTTTTTTCATTTTTGACCTACTTCTGTCCATGACATATGCTACATAAAATACAGTCTATATAATAGTGTTGTCTTGATGAGGTTTTGTGAAAAACAGGGTCCACCTCGTGAAGGTAGTCACCAAGACCTGAGGATGAATGCAATTTCAGCATGGTCACTCCCTTTTTTATTTTTTTCCAAATATTTTGGGTTTCTAATACCATACAGGGAATGGACCCCATTTCTAAGTCAAAGTACGATTAAAGTTCATGAAATTAGTATTGTTTCAATCTTTGATGTCAGCCAAAAGTGCTCTTTGCAGCACCTACAATGTGCCAAGTAATGACTCCTTCTGCAATTTGTACGCAGTTACATGTATTGCTGACATATCTAAATATAATTGTAGATTCTGTTTTTATAAGACCAGTTGCTCCTACTACTATTGGAACTGTCTGGGTAACTTTCTTCACATGGCTCTATTTTCTGCCTGCAGATCCTTATATTTACAGCTTTAGTGGTCTGCCATTTTGGTTAGTGTGTTTGTTGACCCATTCTGCCCTACTCTTTCTGGGCTGACTTTGGTCACATCTCCTAGCAGGAACATGGCTAATACAAGGGAGAAAAATCTACAGTCATCAAAATTATTACAGACCTGCTATTTCTCTGCAGTTACCAGACCCTTCTTAGCTAATTCCTTGTGAGCTGATTCCTGGTCACGCCTCCTAGCAGGATCGCGGCAACTGAATAAGGAGAAATTCTTACCAGTTTTAAATTGACCAAAGTCTTATGCTTCACTGCTTTTTTTGCAGTCATGTTTTACCCTACTCTTTGTGAGCTGACTTTGGTCAAATTTCCTAGCAGGATCGCGGCTAATACAAGGGAGAAAAACCTGCAGTCATCAAAATTATTACAGACATGCAGTTTCTCTGCTAACAGAACATCTTGCCTAATTTCTCATGAGTTGATTCCTGGTTACGCCTCCTAGCAGGATCGCGGCAATTGAATAAGGAGAAATTCTTATCTAAGTTTTAAATTGACCAAAGTGTTCTGCTTCACTGCTTTTTTGCAGTCCCATTCTGCCCTACTCTTCGTGAGCGGACTCTGGTCACATTTCCTAGCAGGATTGCGGCTAATACAAGGGAGAAAAACCTACAGTCATCAAAATTATTGCAGACCTGCAGTTTCTCTGATGTTAACAGACCCTTCTTTCCTAATTCCTCTTGAGCTGATTCCTGGTCACGCCTCCTTGCAGGATCATGGAAATGGAATAAGGAAAAATTCTTCCCCGAGTTTTAAATTGACCAAAGCCTTTTGCTTCACTGCTTTTTTGCAGTATATGTTGCTTTTGTTTTACTTTTTGTATGGTTTCAGTGTGCACACTGTGATGTTATACCCTTTAGCCTCTGTTTTCCTTCTTAGGGTTTTGGTTTGCCTTTCATTATTTATTCCAAACTTTAATGTTGCCAGTTTCTAATTTGGTCTCCGTTGCTCCCATAGTGTAGTGGTAGGACATATTGTCCTGCTAATTACAGCTTTGCACTTACCTTTTGCATGCTGACTATTTTTTTTTTTTGTAGTATTCTGGCCTGCCTTGTTGTTCATGGCCGTAGTTTGTACCCTACTTCTTCTCTGTGTTCTAGTCTGACAGTTGGTAGCTACCTATAGCTCCTTCCCTTGCCTAACTTCAAATATGAGGTTACTTAACCATCATATTCAAAGAGCACCATTTTTAAAAAAAAGCTATTTCATACAGCTTTAGTGGCCCAATGTTTCAGTTAGTGTGTTTGTTGAGTAAGTTTACTGTTTTAATCAGTGACTTGTGTTTTCTTCACAATAGTTTTTTACATTTGTATTTTTACTGTACTGTATTTCTGCATTTTGTGAGTATATTGTCATTTTATTGGGGGTGCTCACTGTATGTTTCATCACTACAGTTTAATTGTTTGTAGTTAGTGTCTCCAAAACTGATGTTGGATAGTGGGTGTCTTACTAGTTTATCTATTTTGCTGTTTAATTCCTCTTAATTGCTCATGAATACCATGTTACTTTATTGGTTCATGTTTGCGTAGAGAAACCGACCTTTTAGACAGTGTGAAGAAAGTGTGAAGCCTATTGCTAAGTGTTTTTTGTTAACTGCCAAGTATTTATTGTCTCGTACACGTATATCACTATTTATCTGCTGTGCCATTATTTGCATAGTTGGAGATACATTTGCTAATAGCTCTATGCAACTCTTTATTACTTATTTTTGTCTTATTTACTTTTTTACTTGATGGTGTGGATATCTGTAAGCATGACTACACCAGCTTTACTGATTTTGTATGTTCATAATGCTGGTTGCTAGACTTCTATTACATTTTGTTGTTTTTAATAAGTTTATTGCATTATTTGTTGTTTGTTAGATATCCTTCCTTTTCTTTTTCCTTCTGTACATGTCTCTATGTTTCTTTCTCTACACCTACTATACATTGCTACTTTTATTTAACAGATGCCTACTTACTCTGTGCTTTCTCTGATCTATCGCTCTATATTATTTTAATCTTTTGTCTTACAGCCCGTTCTGCCCTGCTCTTCATAAGCTGACTTTGGTCACATCTCCTAGCAGGATCGCGGAAATACAAGGGAGAAAAACCTACAGTCATCAAAATTATTACAGACCTGCAGTTTCTCTGCCGTTAACAGACCCTTCTTGCCTAATTTCTCATGAGCTGATTCCAGGCCACGCCTCCTAGCAGGATTGCAGCAATTGAATAAGGAGAAATTCTTACCTGAGTTTTAAATGGACCAAAGCCTGCTGCTTCACTGCTTTTTTTGCAGTGTATGTTGCTCTTTAATTTTGTTTTACTTTTTGTATGGTTTCAGTGTGCACACTAACCAGGACGTTATACCCTTTGACCCCTACTTTACTTCTTAGAGTTTCTGTCCGCCTTTCATTATTTATTCCAAACTTTAATTTTACCAGTTTCTAATTTGGTCTCTGTTGTTCCCATAGTGTAGTGGTAGGACATATTGTCCTGCTAATTACAGCTTTGCACTTAACTTTTGCATGCTGACTGATTGTTTTCTTGCAGTGTTCTGGCCCACCTTGTTGTTCATGATTATTCCCGCTTCATTCTCCCTTGCTTTGCTTGGGCTCACTCCACTTCTCTACCCTACCCCCATTCCCACTCATCCCCTTACCAATATCCTTTATAGTTAACCCTCTTTAGCCCATCTTTTTGTGCCTCCCCTTCCTGTTTATCACAACCTATTAATTTTACCCATCTTATCCTAACCTCTCCCACCTTTTTACACTTTTTTTCTTTATACCTCCCTCTGCTTTCACAACTTATTAGTCTTACCTCTCTTATCCTAACCCCTCCCACCTTTTTACACTCTTTTCTTTATATCTCCCTCTGCTTTCACTACTCGGTCTCCACGGTACTTTGTTATCCTACATACCTTACTTCTAACTCTTATTTACTACTTTTCAATTACTCATTCCCCTTACTATGCTCCTTCCTCACTTCTCATCCTTTATTTTTCTTTTCCTGTCTAAGCTCACCTCATATCACACTAAGTTACATCTACGTCTACATTCTAGTGCTCCAACCTCCACTCTCTATACAACACTTTCCAAAAGTCACTATTCCTCTCTCCTGTCTCCCACCCTCTTTAGTTGTATTGAAATCACCTTGCTCAAAATCAAAGTGCCTCTAAAGATGTTGCCATTTAACAATGTCAGACAAATGTTTTTCTCACCCTTTCACATTAAATCATTCCTTTACTCCCTTTATAGCATCCTTCAACTGTCAGTTGACATTCATCCTAATGCTGGCCCTCTTTTTAATTCATCTACTCTTTCACAAACATTCTTACAAGACCCTCATCCTTCTCCCAAACATCCCTCCTTTTACTTAATAAACATCCAAAGTATTCCGAACAAAATAACCGAATTCCACTCTTGGATAGATCAATACTCAACTTTATCTGAAACATGGCTCAAACCACATAACTCTAATAATGAATTTCTTCCCCTGGTTATAATATTCTACGCCAAGATAGAACTTTTAAGAAAGGTGGAAGAGTTGCTATTTTGTACTGAGACATCCTAACCTTAACCCCTGTAACCAACCTTTCCCCTTCTTTTCTCCCAGCTGAACTCGTCATTGCCAACTGCAAACTTAACTACAAAACAATAACTATAGTCAGCATATACATACCCCCTGGAGAGAATATACCTTTGTTTGAACAATATCTCCACTGGATGTCTGACAATATAGCTAATGAATCTATAATACTAGGTGATGTTAACATCAACTGGCTTCCCCTTATCTCCAACTCTTCTATTTCCTTTATAAACCTATATGGTTACTCACAGCTTATCTCTACTCCCACTTCTGTTCATAATCCTACTAATACCAGTTCTATCCTAGACTGGACTCTTGTCTACAACCCTCACCTCTCTTATCACCCTGAATCTTTACCGGACTCCATTAGTGATCACTCCCTTATATGTGTCCTAAGATTTTCTTCACACATCTCTAGACCTCATAAATATAAAGTATGCCAAAATCTCACCAACTTCAACACTGACACATTTAATAATTCCCTGTCTGCTACAGACCGGTCCTTCCTAACATCCCTACCTTTAGATGACGCTGTTCTCCAGTTCAACTCTATCCTCCTAAATATACTGGACTCTCTTGCTCCTCCAAGAACTGTTAGGTTAAAGTCATTTTACTCCCCTTGGCTCACCAACTCTACTCAGTCCCTTATTCAAAAAGGAGATTCTACCTGGAAACTATGGACTAAGACCAAATCTCCTACCCACTACCAGGAATATAGGGAACTCCGTAATTTAATCAAAAAACACATAAATATCGACACGAAGAATTCTACCTTTCACCCCAAACTTCAGAACCAGGAAATCCTACAATTTTGGAATAATATCAATAAAATTCTCCACCTAGCTAATCCCTCAACTCCCAATCCCACCCCTAATAACACACCCCAAGAAACTGCATCCATTTTCAATTCTTACTTCATTTATACAATCAGCAATCTTGTGCTAAGTTCCCACCAAACCAACCTCACTCCTCCTTCCACCTCCCTACCACAAAACAGCCTATTCTCTTTAAATCCTGTCCCAACCAGTTACATCAAAAAACTTCTTCTCAAACTTAAACCATGTTCCCCATCAGCTGACAACCTGCCTTCTGGCTTCCTAAAGGCTGCTGCAAACTCCATAGCATATCTTGCTTCTATCCTCATAAACCGCTCTATCAGTGAATCCACTGTCCCTTCCCTCTGGAAAAAATTCTACACCATACCTATCCACAAAAGTGGAAATTCTGTAGCGCTTTCTAATTATTGACCCATTGTCATACTCTTGTCCCTCTCAAAAATACTCAACCTTTGTGTTCATAAACAAATCTGAATTTTTTTCACACAAAAAAGCCTGATCACCCAGTCGTGGCTTCTGGTCCCACCACAGCACCACCACTGCACTTATTTCTTTTACTAACTCCATCTCTCTAGCCTTAGATAATAATAAACTTGCATCCTGCCTCTTCTTGGATCTTTCCAAGGCCTTTGACACTGTCTCTCACCCCATTTTTCTCTCCAAACTCTCTCAACTCAACCTCTCTTCAGCTACTTTTTCCTGGTTCAAATAAATACCTCATTAAAATACAACAATCTGTAAAATGGCTCTTTGCTCCATCTCCTTTTCTTCCCATTCAAATGGGTGTCCCACAAGGTTCTATATTAGGCCCTCTCCCTTTTAGCATTTTTATTAACCAACTTCACACATCCTGTCCTCAGTCATCTCTCATACAATATGCAGATGACTCCACAATCATCTCTATTGCTGACAAACCTGCTGCCCTCCTTAGCCTGACACAAACACCCTTCAACCTCACTGAAACATGGCTTCAAAATAATCAAATCATACTTAACTCTAAAAAGACAAAACTTCTCTTCCTCCCAAAGACACTTTATCATCTTAAGTCCTCTTTCACCATCTATTCCCTTAACAACACCTCTATCATACCTGAATCCTATATCAAACTCCTTGGAGTAATTATTGATGACCAACTTAAATTTTATCTTCAGGTTCTTCACAGTATCAAAAAAAAAAACATAAAACCTGGCCTACTATATAGAAATAAAAGGTTCCTCACACCTTACTCTAGAGTCTCACATGCACAAGCATATCTTCCCCTAAACTACTTTACAGCTGCCACTACTTCCAAAGCTTGAAACTTCCTACAACAAAGTTGCTAGATTTGCAGTTAACCTGCCTTCTTGCTCTCACCACTGTCATGCCCTTAAGACACTCACCTGGCTTGAGTTTCCAAACCAATTGTTATTTACACAACTACTTGTTATCCATTCTATCCTGAATAAGCTCTCTTCCTGCCCTAGCATCTTTCCAACTGTCTCTCTTTATAAGCTCCTTCAATCTCTTAGCAGCTCAGACCTAGGTCTGTTACAAATTCACAAACCTACAAAATCTTTTGGTCAGAATCTCTATAGCTACTTTCCTGCTCTTTCCTGGAACAAACCTCTTATGATCCTCAGAAATATTACCCATATCCAAGATTTCAAGAAACCCCTTAAAGGATACCTCAATAGCTCCTGGATATGTCACTGTAATCATGCCATTTGAACTCATTCCCTTTTTCCTTTCACTATCCTCTTTATTCCTCCTTTCCCTGTTTATGGCTCTCTAACATACCACTTTGAATTGCACCGATATCTACTGATGAAATAACAGTGTGTCTTTTCCTAATGTTTAGTTACATACTTACTTCTCACATTAATATATTTGTTGCTGCTTTTTATACTTACTGTTATCAGTTTTGCCAAATTGCTATTGTATTTTTCATTTTTGTTTCTCTTACTAAGTTTGTATGTAGAGCTTTTCTCCCCAGGCCTCTGCTGAAAAAGGGCACTTGCTCAGTCGAACTATCCCGGTCAACAAATGTCAAATAAATAAATTTTATGACTTTGTGTCTCTGTACGCAAGACACTGCAGTAACTGGGTGTGGTGATTTCAATTATCAATGCTGCTTTTGTCTTCTTTTCATGCACCATTATATCTGGTTTTCTAGCATCTATCTTTTGAACTGTTGGTAATGGGTGATCCTATGTGATGTAAACTTCATCATTTTCTATGATGCTTTCCAGTTCATGTTTCCAGTGTTTATCAGCCACTTCAATACCATAATGTTTGCACAATTCCCAGTGCAACAGTCTTGCCACATTATTATACAATAAAGTATACAGTCCATCTGCCATTAGTATGTCACAACAATCAACAAGGTGGGCGAGTGTTTCCAATTCAGTTTTACAAAACCTTTATTTGTCTGTTTCTCCCACATGTTCAATGGACTTTGTGAACCTGCATGTACATAGCCCACTATCTTTGCTCTCCAATATTAACCTTTCATTTCTTGGTTTGAATTTGCCTCTCCTTAACCATTCCTGTGTTCATTCCTGATCAAAATGAGGTTCTTCCAGAAGCTTTCTATACTTGCAACTGTATTTATGCATTTCCCACATTTCTTGCCGTCTCATCTGGTCTTTCACCTTATATTATTTTTTTTTATTTTTTTTTGCTTTTTGGCACATTCGGTTGTTGCCCGATTTTTATCTGCTTCTGGTGTGATTTCCATTCCTGCTAGACCCCGATATGCTTCTACTAGATTAAGCAGAAAGTCATCTTAGATTTATTCTCCTTATGTAAAACATTCACTGCATTTGGGGCTTGTGAGGTCAGCAGATAGGTGTGGAGTCTCATGACTGCAGATCTATACATGTAATCAATTTCAAGGAGGCCCATACCTCCTTCGGAATGGGGAATATATAATCTTGGTACACAATGATTTTTATAAATGATCTGGTGAGCATGAAGCATCCTTCTTTTTTTCTTAGCTAATCTATCCAACACATTTTAGGGCCAGTCAATCACTCTAAAACTGTAAGTTAGGATAGAAACAACAAACTGGTTTATAGCTTGGTTTTTGTTCCTATATGTCAACACTGTGTTCAGGAGTAATTTAAGTCTTCTAAAGTATTACTTACTAAGTTTTATTCGCATTTGTTGATGTTTTATTGTTGATCCTTCCAAGTATCTCATGTGGGTTATGTTTCCTATTTTAGGGCTAGTCCCAAGTATTTTTCTTGTAGGAAACGTTTTTATTTCTTGTATACAGTTATACTTAAACTGATCGGCCAATTATTTGCTTGCATAATGTTAAACTGATCGACCAATTATTTGCTTGCATAATGTTACACTGATCACAGCTCCTTTGTATTAGTACCTTAGCATATTTATAAGTATCTAGCAACACAATCAAACTACTGCATAACATATCCTGAAAACAGTAGCAGTCTTACAAACAGGTAATAGCAGCAAAAAGCTACACCCCCTCCACTCCCCCTATATCTGTATCAGAGCGCTGCCTTTACCTAAACGCCACTTCCACCCTAAAAATGCAAGTTCTACTATCACTTCTCTTGTTAGCTCTCACTACCTTAGCATGCATCACATCCATACATACCAACATACCACTAGATAACACTTCCTATCATACAACACATACTATAGCACATACTAAAGCCCACATAAACTTTACCATCTGTTGTACATTATTTAATGATTGTACTATATTGCACACAAACAAGACCTACCTACCAGATCCTTGCATTAGAAAAACTCCACGCAGATCCTTTACAGATATAGCACATACAATTAAACATATTCTGATTATAAGCACAACACGTTCATCTCAGGAGACATATACCCAAACCCAGGACCATGTAATATACGCTCAAACTAAAATCTGATCCACTGATCATTAATATCAACACCAGAAGCATCTCCAACAAACTCCCTGACCTACATGCATTTATAACCCACTACTCCCCTGATATACTAACCATAACAGAGACCTGGCTAAAACCTAGCACCCAAAATTAAGAGATTGTCCCTCCAGGATATGATATCTTAAGGCTAGACAGAACAGGTAGGAAGGGAGGTGGAGTAGCAATTCTTTTCAAACAATCACTCAACCCCCAACCTCTACAAACCCCTCTACCCAAATTTCAAAATGCTGAAACCTTAGGCTCCGTTCTAGCTATAAATCTCACACACACAAAAAAATCAACATTCTCTGTAGCTATATCTCTCCAGGAAACAACACCCCCATAATTGAAGAAATCCTTCAATGGGTCAGACATAACCTTCCGCAAGAGACTATTCTACTAGGTGACCTAAATACCGACTGGCTAGCCTGTAACTCTAACAATCCCACCAATCAAATCAACCTGTTTGGATTTACTCAGCTTATTCAAGAACCCACCAGAATAGATACAAAATCCCAAAAAAAATCTGTTATTGATTGGACACTAGTGAACAGTTCCAAACAAAACTACCAGACAGGATGCCTACCAGATGGGCTTAGTGATCACCACCCTACATTCCTCCTAAGGAAACATACCAGCATTCCCAAGCCTATAATCTATAGACAAATCAGGGATGTCCGCAAACTAAACTCACAGGATCTAAACAATATATTAAAACAGTGCAACTGGGAACCTCTATGAACCTTAGGGTTAGATCAGGCGGTGGACTACTTTAACAATATATTCACTAGTGTCCTCAATTCAGTTTCTCCAATCAGGAAAATTAGGGCTAAGAAAAATTATGCTCCATGGCTAAGTAGGACACAAGAGTCTTACTAAAGTCTAGAGACAAGGCCTGGAAGCAATGGAAAACGGATAGCTCTAACCAAGCCAATCAAAACTACAAACAACTTAGGAATCTGGCTAAAAAACAAACCAAACTTGATAAACAAAACTACTTCCTTGGTTTCCAAAACAGACATTCAAAAGACCCCCCCAAAATTCTGGCATGCTATCAATTCTCTATTAAAACCTGGAAAAACAACCACTCCTACCCGCACCTCCCCCAATAATAACAATAATAATGACATAGCTTCCCAACTTAATTATCACTTTACTAACTCAATCTAGATGCTGTCCACCCAACTATCCAAAAATAGCTCTTCATCTGCCTCTAGTAAATGTCCAGATGATATGCCTTCCTTCACTCTCTCACCTGTTTCTATCTCTATAATCAAAAAAACTCCTCCTAAACTTGAAACCTACCTCTCTTGCAGCTGGCAGTATACCTGCTAACTTCCTAAAAATAGCAGCTGAATCCTTATCTTATCCAGTTTCAATCCTTATCAACTGATCTATTCAAAAAGCCTATGTCCCTCTACTATGGAAGATATCATATATTATACCTTTACATAAAGGTGGCAATTCTTATGATTTCTCAAACTATCGTCCAATAGCCACACTTCCTCCCTTATCTAAGCTTCTTGAGAAATGTATTAATTCCCAAGTTATGCAATTCCTGAACACACATAACCTCCTCTCCACCAGTCAACATGGCTTCCGCCCACACCACAGCACAACTACTGCAATCTATCTTATACTAATCAGGTTAACTAGCACAGAAACAATAATAATTATGTATCTGCTTTTTTTAGATCTCTCCAAAGCTTTCAACATGGTCTCACACACAAAACTATTAGATGTTCTAACCTCCCTATCCTTTGCCCCCTCTGCCATCTCCTGGTTCAAAAACTATCTCTCAGACAGCAATCTGTCCAATTGCAAGGTGAACTATCTCCTCTATTTCCAACTACCATATGTGTACCACAAGGCTCAATCCTGGGCCCATGACTTGTTTCTATCTTCACAAACAATCTACATACCACCACCCAGCAGGCCACACTTATACAGTATGCAGATCAGATGACTCAATGCTTATCTGCTCAGCCCCATCTCTGACCACCCTACAGCAGCTGACCCAATAATCCTTACCTCTGTTGAAAGCTGGATCACTGACATCCAACTTATTCGAAACCCCAACATGACTAAATTACTCCTATTCACTCCTAATGAATCTAAATCTACTCCCCTAACTTTCTCTATCACCTCTAGAAATGGCACTGTTATCTCTCCTATGGCCCATACTAAGCTCCTTGGGGTAGAAATAGACAAAATATTTTCTTTGATGTCCATATTGCTCAGACCATCCAAAAAGTCCATAAAAAATGGGAACTCTTTATAGACACAAGAATTTTCTCATACACAAACCACGAATCACCTTAGCTTAAACTCACCTACTGTCCACCCTTATGTATGCAGCACCAATCCTGACCCACATTAGAAAAACTGACCTTGACAAAATTGAGTCATGTTATAACAAAGTTGCCAAATTTGCTAACAACTCTACCTTCAAAACCCTATCACCGCCAAGCACTTAGGGATATTCAATGGCTAGAATTTCCTCAACTACTCACCTACAAACAGCTAGTCAATGCCTTCAACATCCTGAAGTACCTTAACAAAACTCCAACTCTGCAACTACTTTCCTACTATTCTACTAATTGTTCACTTCGTTCTACCAATAAATCTCTCCTCTGTATAACTAGTGCCAACAATACTGCAGGGAAAGCTCTATACTCTCATATCATAGCTAAAAACTGGAATAACCTCCCCTCTTCTATAACTTCTTCCTCTACTATCACACAATTCACAAAATCACTCAAATCATACCTCAGGAAAACCTGGATTTGCCCACGTATAACATAAAGATGACTGTATTTCTTATTCTGCTTTGCCTCCTTCCTAATCTTCCTACTGTTGAAATAACACAATATTATAAGGTCTAGACTTGTAGAATCTATCTAATTGTGGGGCTTTTCTCCACAGGCCTCCACTGAAAATGGACCTGGTCCAGTTTGATCATCCCAGTTAACAAATGTAAAATAAAATAAATAAATTCCTAAATATTTCAAGTTCTTTTATATCATATTCTTGTCCCAAACTGATGTCTTCCTGGTGCTGAAGTTTTCATGCTTTAAAGGTTGCTCTGCACATTTATCAAGACCAAATGACATTCTTACATCATCTGAAAAAGTTTTGACAACTTGCAGTTGTGTTTTCAGTTTCTCATCTGATGAACTATACAGTTTTAAATCATCAACAAAGAGAAGAAGAGAAGTCTTTGCACTTTGTTGTTTTCTAGTAGCCAAATTATAGCCATGGCCTACGCTGTTAAGTAGACAGCTTAATGGGTTAAGGGCAAGGAAGAACAGCAGTGGTGAGAGAAGTCACCCTGGAATATCCCCCTTTTAATTTTTATCCCTGGGATAAGGATTTGTCCTTCATCATGGCATTATTGCAAAGTGGTCTGCCACTGTTTCATGCTCACTGTAATGTAGTCGATCAGTGCAGGGTGTATCTTATACATTTTTAAGCACTCTTTTATCCATGAATGTGGGATACTAGCCAATGCTTTTTTCTGCAGACAATCCATGCCATACTTACATTCTTCCCATTTTTACAGTTCTCCACTATGACATTATTTAACAGCAAATGATCCTTTGTTCCATATGACTTTCTTTTATTGCCCTTCTGTTCTACTGCTATAATTGACTTTTCTTCTAAATGACTATAAACTCTGTTGGTATCAATTCCCGTGTATAACGCTAGACCTCAAATCTAACGCTAGTGCTTAACACTAGAAGCTTAAATCTCAAAATGCACTCGCTCGAGGAACTACTTAAAATGGAGAACATTGACATTTGTGCTGTAACAGAGACCTGGTTCAAGGCAGCAGAAAGCACCCCTGCACTACCAGGCTATAACTCATTCCATACCTTTCGGTCCCAGAACTCGGACCGAAGCTCCAAAGGTGGTGGTGTTTCCATATTCATAAAAGATGTAAACACCTCCAGACTGGTAGCCCAAAATAACCCATCAAAGATACTTCAGGTGCAGCTGAAATTGGGTAAGACAGCAATTCAGGTCGTAGCCTGCTATAGGTCCCCAAACATGTCCCAAGACTCGTACTACATGCTCCTAAGCACCCTGGAGAATATTAGGGTCCAACCTAACACTCTCTTACTAGGCAACTTCAACTACCCCTCCATTAACTGGGTAAACTACTCATGTACCAATACACTTGCCCAACATTTCCTGGAGTTCATTAATTCCAATGCCCTGGACCAGCTCGTTCTTACGCCCACTAGAGGTAGCAAATTCCTTGACCTGGTCATTACTAACATGGACGACCGTTTCTCTACACCAATAGTCAGCTCCTCCCTGGTTAGCTCTGACTACAAACTAATCACCTTGGAAATCCACATCCCTCCCACCCCCCAGCAAAGGTAACCACCATGAAAAACTTCTCCAAAGCTAACTTTGGGATCCTAAAAACAGAGGTGGCTAACTTCACGGCACCCATGCAAATGGAGAATAGTTGCATGACCGTAGAATCATACACCAATGCACTGTACGAACACGTACACAAATGCATGGATCTCGCCATACCCAATAGAACCAAGACACTCTCCTTCAAAAAAAGGAAGTGAATCTGGTGGTCCCCTGCCATAAACAAACTCTATAAGAGGAGGAGGAAACTGATGCGGAATAAGGTGAAGTTCCAAGACTGGAAAAACTCCCTTATCTACCTCAACAAAAAGTTGAGATCCCTCATCAAATCCTCTAAAGCTAGGTATGAAAACAGAATTGCAGCAGATAGAAAAGACAACCAAAAGGCCTTCTAAAGTTATGTAAAGATTCTCCATGGCAATACCCAGATTTGCTCAGAGATACTGCACAATGGTACCGCCTATACCAAGCCAACAGATATTCCCATTATACTGCCCGACAGATTCAGTGCTAACTTTACCCCCTTTCTCCCCCAAAGGACCAATCACAATACCAGTAGATTGCCAGGCACCCAGTATTACTGCTGCACAGGGAAAAACAGTACTGTCCAAGGCCAAGAACACAGCTTCTATGGGACCTGACAATATCCCTGGTTGTGTTCTACATGAACTACAGAGTAAACTGGCACCTCACCTGTGTGCCCTGTTTAATCACAGCCTCACCTCAGGCTTTGTCCCTGCCAAATGGTGCACTGCTAGAGTCATCCCTCTCCACAAAGGAGGAGCGACTACAGACCCTGGGAACTATCGCCTCATTAGCCTGATGAGTCTGATATGCAAAGCTATGGAACGCATCATCATGGACCTAATAAACAAGGATATAGGGAATCTCCAAACTCTGGATCCCACACAGTTTGGTTTTGTGAAGAGTAGATCATGCTTGCTCAACTTGGTCGACTTCTTTGAGTCAGTCACCAGAGCTGTGGATGAAGGCAAAGTGGTTCATATAGCCTACCTTGATCTGGCCAAGGCTTTTGATACCATTCCCCACTCAGGAATCGTAGAATAACTCACTAAGCTTGGCCTCAACCCCTATATTACTAGGTGGGTTGCAAACTGGCTCACAGACAGAACCCACAATGTGAAAGTAGCTGACTCCAAATCAGACTGCTGCTTAGTCACAAGTGGAGTCTCACAGGGTTCAGTCCTGGGTCCTCTCCTGTTTGGTATCTACTTCTCTGAAGTCCAGGCCAACACAAAGGGACTCTGGGTGACAAAATTCAAAGACGATTGCAAGTTGGGAGCTATTATTAACTCCCCAAGTAATGTTGACATCCTACAGAATGGCCTCACTGTGACCAACGACTGGTGTCAGAACCATGGCCTTAAGCTCAATGCCAAAAAATGTGTCATCATCCCCTTTTGGAAAAACCCAGCTCCCATGAATTACCACATTGACGGTACTCCACTGAACACAGAAGGCTTTATAAGAGATCTGGGAAGACAGGTTGACAGCGACCTCTCTTTTAATCACCACATTGCCACTGTGGTCAGAAAGTCCTTCTATGTGGCACACCTCATTACTAAGAGCTGTGCATCCAGGAAGAAAGAGGTCATTGTCTCCCTCTCCTCTTCCCTCATTAGGCCAATCATTGAGTACAATGCCCCATTTGGCATGTACCTCATTAGACACCTGCAACAACTGGAGAGGCAGCAAAAGTACCTCACAAAGAGGATCCTAGGCCTTAAACACTTATCCTATATGGACAGACGCGAAAAACTCCAATTATTCTCTGTCTCATATTGCCTACTCAGAGGCAATCTCTGCTTGACTTACAAAGCCATGTCTGACCCAGCTCTGTTAGAAATGCTACATCTAAAGAAATTCCAATCTCTCCACACCACACACTCCAGAGACCTCAACCTCATTACCACAATTAACAGAACATGCTGGAGGGACAGGTTCATAACCCAGAGACTACCCATGCTATGGAACAGACTTCCCATACATGTCAAGCAGAGCACCTTGCTGACTCTCTTCAAGAGAAATCTTGATCAGTGGATGGGTAACAGAAAATTCACTCTAGGGATAACTCTAGTGGTTCTACTCAACACAGGCACTAGGAACTACGGTCGGGTGGCACTATGCCAGGGTAATCCTATGGCTAAGCTTGTAAAGGCCCCAGGGCCATTAGCCTAGTACACACCTATGAACCTGTAATTTATATGTCATTAGAAGGCAAAGTATCGGTCTATAATTAGGGTAGTTGCAGCTTCACTCTTAAGTAGGACCATTGTTTTTCCTGTTGTTAGCTAGGTTGGTGTCTGTTCGGGATGAGCATATAAATAATTCTTACTCATGGGCAAATCTTCATGCAACAATGTTAATACTTTTAACCAGAAGTTAGGTACTGCATCTGGTCCTGGGGTTTTCCAATTAGAGGCTTTTCTTAACTTTGTTTCAATTTCTCAGGCTGCTACTTAATCCTATTTCATATCCTGTACCTTAAACTTCTTATTCTTTCTTTTACTTCTTCTATCCATTTAGCATCTTTGTTGTCTTCCACAGGATCTTCATAGATAACTTCTCCAAAATGTATATATTTTTTCTTTTTTGGTGTTCTTTCAATTCCTTTTACCTTATTTCCTAGTTCTCTACAAAACTTTTTTGGATCATGAATACATTGCTTGTTTTGCACTTTTCCTTTCTATTTATCTGCGTATCTTCTAAGTTTTTCCACCTGTGCTGAGATTTTTAGTTTATTTGTAAGACTGCATGATAGATCCTGATCTGTTCTAATACTGCATGTTGCTTTTATCACATCTATCTTTCTTAGTATTTTTGTTCATCTGATCCCTCTTCTATACTCTTCTAACAATGAGACATTGTCTTAATTGCTTTATAGTTTTCTCTATTCGATACTTCCATGATGACATTCAATTTCTTCCCTTCCTTTCCCTCACTATCCTGTGTTCTTGTGGTACAAATATATCAGTTATTAATTTAGTTTCACAATAATATAGCCTGTTTACTTCTGTTATATCATATGGATCTCTATAGACAGGTCTAATTACTGTGTTCATTTGTTTTATCAAACTTCTGACTTTTTGGGTTTTATTGACGTTCTGCAGTCTATTGCTTTCATTGATCTTAATATGTCTACCTACATATACTAAATCAAGCAACTCTTCTCTTAGCTCATTTTCTTCTAAACTGAGGGCATATTTTTGTTTTCCATTTCCTGCGGGCATTCTATAGAAAGTTCTATAGCATCTTCCTGTGACACATTCTCTTCAATTTCATCCTATGCCATCCATTGCTGACATATGGGAACTCACTGGCCTGTCACTCCTCAACAATGACAGCATCAGAGTTTCCACAGTTTCTGTTCCTTCCCTTGCTGTCCAACTTCAAGTGAACATTTATACTGGTTTCCTGTGGAAGGCACCGAAATATCTTCATATGGCACCTAATTGCTTCCCATTCAACTAGTTTCCCCTTAATTTAGATGTCCACTGCTCTGTCCTCTTGTGGTGCTTTCTGAATGAAATGTTCTACACTGAAGCCCATCACTTCGCAGGTACTCCAAAACCTCAGCTTCTATTTCTTTTACTTCTCCATTACAAATCACCTTTTCTACTTTTCTTCTTTGTCTTCTTGTTTTTTGTACTGTAAAATTTTCCATGTCCAGATTCCTTTGCCTGTATTTCTCTTCAAATACCTTTGGTGCTGCTCTTTTTGTATTGATTAGTTTTGCTTTCTCCTTTGCATAGATATTACACCATATTATATTTATTTTTCTTTCCCATGTCCTTATTTCTTCTTCAGTTGTCTCCTGATCTTTTTGTTTCTCCTTACTTTGGTGACTCATTCCATCATGCTGTGATGTAATCTGTGTTAGACCATCTACAACAAATCCTTCACTTTGCACTCCATAACTTCAACTTTTTAAACTACTTTACTGATTTTCTTTTCTACATTCCCTCTTTGTGATTTTTTTATTGTGAAATTGTCCATGTCTGGATGTCTTTGCTTATCTTTCTCTTTGAATATCTTTGAGGCTGCCTTCTTTATATTGATTACTTTTGATTTTGCCTTTGCATAAATACTGCCCCATATGTAACCTCTTTCTTTCCCATGTCTATATTTCTCTTTTATACTTTTCAAAAATCTAGATTTTGTTGTTTATATTTTTGCACTTGCTCAGGTACATCTTTTTCCAATCAGATCAAACTTTCTTGGTCTATATACTGTTTTTCACAAATCTGTTGTATTAATAAACACAAATTGTTATTTGAAGCTTCTGACAGTTTTTCTTGTGGAAGTTTTTTTCTTTCCTCTAATTTCTCTCGTAACTGTATATCTTGTGTCTGGAAATTCTGTGCTTTTTGCATAATAGTAACAACACATATTTTTTGTTTTCTTCAATAGTCCCCTCTATCATCTATATGGCTATTCTTTGGCCTATCAGTTTTTGTGATCTTTGTGGACTGCTACTTCCTTCTACAACAGGGGGTGGGGGCATTCTCTTTCTTACCCTGGCATGGCCCCATTGTAGGAATGTTTCCATATTTGAGGATTCTACACTGTATTTTTTTCCAGTCATAGCACCAGTGTGCCTACCAGGATTGAGCATTTTTTTATCCTGGGTCTTGTGCACCCAGCTATATTTTTTTACTTTTGACCTACTTCTGTCCATGATATATGCTATATAAAATACAGTCTATATATCAGTGTTGTCTTGGTGAGGTTTTGTGAAAAACAGGGACACCTCATGAAGGTACTCACCAAGAAATGAGGACGAATAAAATTTCAGCAATACTACACTTCTTTACTTGCTGAGTTATCATCTCTCCATTTGGACATAGTCACTCCCTTTTTTTAATTTCTCCAAATCTTTTGGGTTTCTAATACCATGACAGGAATGGACCCCATTCGTAAATCAAAGTATGAATAAAGTCCATGAAATTAGTATTGTTTCAATCATTGATGTCAGCCAAAAGTGCTCTTCTCAGCACCGCAATTTGCCCAGTAATGACTCCTCCTGCAATTTGTACACAGTTACATGCATTGGTAACATATCTAAATATGATTGTAGATTCTTTTTTATAAGATCCATTGCTCCTACTACTATTGGAACTGTCTGGGTGTCTTTCTTCCATATAGCTCTCATTTCTGCCTGCAGATCCTGATATTTTATGACTTTCTGTCTCTCTGTAAGCAAGACATAGTAGTCACTGGGTGTGGCAAGTTCAATGATCAATGCTACTTTTGACTTTTTTTCATGTGCCACTACATCCAGTTTTCTAGCATCTATCTTTTGAATTGTTGGTAATGGGTGATCCCATGCAATGTAAACTTCATCTTCTATGATGCTTTGCGGTTCATGCTTCCAGTGTTCTTCAGCCACTTCAGTACCATAATGTTTGCACAATCCCCAGTGCAACAATCTTGCCACATTATTATGCCTTTCAGTATACAGTCCTTCTGCCATTAGTATGTCACAATCAGCAACGAGGTGTGCGAGTGTTTCCAATTTGGTTTTACAAAACCTACATTTTTCTGTTTCTCCCACATGTTCAATGGACTTTGTGAACCAGCACTCACATAGCCTACTATCTTGGGCCACCAATATTAACCATTCATCTCTTGATTTGAATTCACCTCTCCTTAACCATTCCTGCATTCATTACCAATCAACATGAGGTTCTTCCAGAAGTTTTCTATACTTGCAGCTATATTTATGCATTTCCACATTTCTCATCTTCTCATCTGGTCTTTCACCATATATTCTTCCTTTTGTTTTTTTGGCACATTCAGTTGCTGACGATTTTTTATCTACTTCTGGTTTGATTTGCATTCTTGCTTGATACCAATATGCTTCTGCTAGATTAAGAAGAGAAGTCATCTTAGATTTATTCTCCTCATGTTTCAAAGCTTTCACTAAGTTTGGGTCTTGTGAGGTCAGCAGATATATGTGAAGTCCCACAATTGCAGATCTATACATGTAATCATTTTCAAGGAGGTCCATACCTACTTCTGAATGGGGTATACATAATCTTGGTATACACTGATTTTTATAAATCATTTGGTGAACATGAGGCATCCTTGTTTTCTTACCTAATATATCCAATACATTTTGGGGCCAGTCAATCACTTCAAAAACTGTTAAGTTAGGACAGGAGCAGCAAATTGGTTTATAGCTTGGATTTTATTCCTAGATGTCAAAGCTGTATTCAGGATTAATTTAAGTCTTCTAAAGTATTCATTACTACGTTTTATTCACATTTGTTCATGTTTTATGTTGATCCTTCATCAATTCCAAAATATTTATACCCTCCCTCTTGCTCAAGTTCTTTTATATTGCATTCTTGTCCCAAACTGATGTTTTCTGGTGCTGCAGTTTTCCTGCTTTAGCGGTTGCTTTTGCACACTTATCAAGACCAAATGACATTCTTATATCATCTGACAAAGTTTTGACAACTTGCAGTTATACTTTCAATTACTCATCTGATGAGCTATACAGTTGTACTTATTGACAAAGAGAAGATGAGAAGTCTTTACACATTGTTGCTTTATAGGAGCCAAATTATAGCCATGGCCTAAGCTGTTATGTAGACAGCTTAATGGGTTAAGGGCAAGGCAGAATAGGAGCGGTGAGAGAAGTCACCCTGGAATATTCCCCCTTTTGAATTTTTATCCCTGGGATAATAATTTGCCCTTTATCATGGCTTGATTGCAAAGTCATCTGTCGCTGTTTCATGGTCACTGTAATGTAGTTGATCAGTGTGGGATATATCTTATACATATTTAGGCACTCTTTTTTCCATGAATGTCAGATGCTAACAAATCCTTTTTTGTAGTCAATCCATGTCATACTAAGATTCTTCCCCTTTTTACAGTTCTCCACTATGACTTTAATTAACAACAAATGATCCTTTGTTCCAGATGACTTTCTTTTATTGCATTTTTCTTACTACCATAACTGTGTTTTCTTCTAAATGACTAACCTCTGTTGACATCAATTCCCATGTATAATTTATACATCATCGGAAGGCAAGTTATTAACCTACAATTTCTGGGGTAGCTTGCAGGTTCCCCTGTTAAGTAGGAGCATTGTTTTTCCTGTTGTTAGCCAGATTGGTATCTGTTTGGGGTGCACATATAAATAGTTCTTACTCATGGCTAAATGTTCGTGCAAAGATGTTAATACTTTTAACCAGAAGTTAGGTACTGCATCTGGGCTTGGGGTTTTTCAATTAAGAGACTTTTCTTAACTTTGTTTCAATCTCTCTGGCTGTTACTTCATCCTATTTCATATCCTGTACCTTTAAACGTCTTATTCTTTCTTTTACTTATTCTATCCATTTAGCATCTTTGTTGTGTTCCACAGGAACTTCGGAGATACTTCTCCAAAATGTATCTAGTTCTTCTTTTTTTACCGAAGTTTCAATTCCTTTTACCTTGTTTCCAAATTGTTGATAAAATGGTTTGGGTCATCAATAAATTGCTTGTTTTGTACTTTTCTTTTCTATTTATTGGCATATCTTCTAAGGTTTTCTGCCTGTGCTGAGATTTTTTGTTATTTGCGATAGTGCATGATAGATCCTGATCTGCTCTAATACTGTGGGTTGCTTTTATCACATCTTTCTTAGTATTTTTGTTGATCTGTTCCCTCTTCTATAGTCTTCTAACAATGACACTTCTTAATTGCTTTATACTTTCCATTCGATACTTCCATAACGGTATTCCATTTCTCCCCTTCCTTTCCCTCACTATCCTGTGTACTTGTGGTAGAAATTTATCAGTTATTAATTTAGCTGCACAGTACTATATCCTGTTTACTTCTCTTATGTCACATGGATCTCTATGGACAATCCTAATTACTGTGTTAATTTGTTTTATCAAACTTCTGACTTTTTGGGTTTTACTGACCTTCTGCAGCTTATTTCTTTCATTGATCTTAATATATCTACCTATGTCTATTAAATCAAGCAACTTTTCTCTTAGCACATTTTCTTCTAAACTGAGGGCACATGTTTTTGTTTTCCATTTCCTGTGGGCATCCAATAGAAAGCTCTATAGCATCTTCCTGTGGCACATTCCCTTCAATTTCATCCTGTGCCATCCGTTACTCTGTCATAAGGGAACTAATTGACCCATCACTTCTCAACATTGACTGTGTCAGAGTTTCCACAGTTTCCTGTTCCTTCCCTTGCTGTCCAACTTCAGGTGAACATTTATACAGGTTTCCTGTGGAAGTCTCCACAATATCTTCATATTGCACCTGACCAATTGTTTCCTGTTCCACTGGCTTCCCCTTAATTTGGATGTCCATTGCTCTATCCTCTTGTGGTGCTTTCTGAATGAGATTTTCTACACTGAATCCTTCACTTCGCATGTACTCCATACCCTCAGTTTCTATTTGTTTAACTTCCCATTATAAATTTTCTTTTCTATTTTCCTCTTTGTCTTCTTATTTTCTGTATTGTAAATTTTTCCATGTCCAGATTCCGTTGCCTGTATTTCTCCTCAAATACCTTTGCTGCTGCTCTTTCTGTATTGATTAGTTTTGCTTTCTCCTTTGCATAGATATTACACCATATTAAATATGTTTTTCTTTCCCATGTCCATATTTCATCTTTGGATGTCTCTTGATATTCTGGTTTCTCCTTACTTTGGGTACTTCTTCCATCATGCTGTGATGTAACCTGTGTTAGACCTTCCACACCAAATCCTTCATTTCGTAGGCACTCCATAACTTCAACATCTATGTTTTTGATTTCTACTTTACTAATTTTCTTTTCTACATTCCCTCTTTGTGATATTATTTTTATTGTGAAATTTTCCATATCTGGATGTCTTTGCCTATATTTCTCTCTGAATATCTTTGGGGCTGCGTTCTTTATATTGATTAATTTGGGTTTTGCCTTTGCATAAATATTGCACCATATCAAATTTCTCTTTCCCATGTCCATATTTCTCTTTTATACTTTTCAAAAATCTCCAAGTTTTGTTGTTTAGAATTTCGCACTTGCTCAGATGCACCTTTTTCCAAACAGTTCAAAGTTTCTTGGTCTATATACTGTTTTTCTGAAATCTGTTGTATTAATGAACACAAATTGTTATTTGAAGCTTCCGGCAGTTTTCTTGTGGAAGTATTTCTTTCCTTTAATTTCTCTCTTAATCTTGTGTCTGGAAATTCTGGGCTTTTTGCATAATAGTAAAATTACACCATTTCTTTGTTATCCTCAACAGTCCACTCTATCATGTATATGGCTCTTCTTTAGCCTATCAGTTTTTGTGATTTTTGTGGACTGCTACTTCCTTCTTCAACAGGGGCTGGCAGCATTCTCCCCCTGGGCCTGGCATGGCCCCACTGTAGGAATGATTCCATATTTTGACGACTCTAAACTGTCATTTTTTTCAGTCCTGGCACCAGTGCATCTTCCAAGATAGGGCACTTTCTTTATCCTGGGTCTTGTACACCCAGCTATCTTTTTTATTTTTGACCTACTTCTGTGCATGACATATGCTATAGAAAATACAGTCTATATATCAATTGTCTCGGTGAGGTGCTGTGAGGAATACAATGTCAGCAATACTACTCTCCTTTACTTGCTGACTTATTATCTCTCCATTCGGACATGGTCACTCCCTTTTTTTAATTTCTCCAAATCGTTTGGATTTCTAATACCATGACAGGAATGGATCATATTCCTAATTCAAAGAACAATTAAAGTTCATGAAATTAGTATTGTTTCAATATTTGATGTCTGCCAGACGTGTTCTTCGCAGCACCCGCAACGTACCCACTAATGACTTTTTCTGCAATCCGTATGATGTTACATGTACTGGTAACATATCTAAATATGACTGAAGATTTTTTTTTTATAAGACCCATTACTCCTACTAGTACTGGAACTATCTGGGTATCTTTCTTCCACACTGCTCTCATTTCTGCCTGCAGATCCTGATATTTTAGGACTTTGTGTCTCTCTACATGCCAGATACTGTAGTCACTGGGTGTGGCAATTTCAATGATCAATGCTACTTTTGTCTTCTTTTCATGGGCCACTATATCTGGTTTTCTAGCATATATCTTTTGAACTGTTGGTAATAGGTGATACCATGTGATGTAAACTTCATCATTTTTTATGATGTTTTGCAGTTCATGTTTCTAGTGTTTTTCAGCCACTTCAATACCATAATGTTTGCACAATCCCAGTGCAACAGTCTTGCCACATTATTATGCCTTTCAGTATACAGTCCTTCTGCCATTAGTATGTCACAATCAGCAATGAGGTGTGCGAGTGGCTCCAATTCAGTTTTGTAAACACTACATCTGTCTGTTTCTCCCACATGTTCAATGGACTTTGTGAGCCAGCATGTACGTAACCCACTATCTTGGGCCGCCAATATTAACCTTTCATCTCTTGGTTTGAATTCGCCTCTCCTTAACCATGCATGCATTCTTTCCTGATCAACATGAAGTTCTTCCAGAAGTTTTCTATACTTGCAACTGTATTTATGCATTTTCCACATTTCTTGCCTTCACATCTGGTCCTTCACCGTATATTCTTTCATTTGTTTTTTTTTTTTTTTTGGCAGATTCAGTTGCTGCCTGATTTTTATCTAGTACTGGTTTGATTTCTATTCCTGATTGATGCCGATATGCTTCTGCCAGATTAAGCAGATAAATCATCTTAGATTTATTCTCATGTTTCAAAACGTTCACTGTGTTTGGGTCTTGTGAGGTCAGCACATATGTGCGGAGTCCCACTAGATAATAACCTTCTTACTCCCAACATGGCTTCAGACCCCAACATCAACAGCTCTACTCTCATTCACCCAAACAGTAGCAGAAGCCTGTGACAACCTACTAGCTTCCTGTTTATTCTTTGACCTCTCCAAAGCATTTGATACTGCCTCTCACTCTAAACTGATAACTAAACTATATGACCTTCATCTCTCCACCCCTTCTTTAAGCTGGTTTTCTAGCTACTTATCTAACAGAAAACAATCTATACGCTGGAAAACTGTCACCTCCCCATTTCTTCCTTTTAACATTGGTGTCCCCCCAAGGATCTATATTGGGTCCTCTCTTGTTCAATATTTTTACTAACAGTTTATCCTCTGCTACCAATCTCCCCATACTCTTACAATATGCTGATGATTCGACCCTTATTACCACTGCCCACAGCATCCCAGAACTCCTTACTCTTACCTAAGATACTTTTACATCCATTGAAACCTGGCCCACTGATAATCAACTAATTCTAAATAAAAAAAAAAAAAACAACTAAACTTCTACTTTTCCTTCCTAAAACACTGGCAACACACAAATCCACTTTCTCTATTACCTCCCTCAACAATACCACTATCAGACCAGAAACCCATACTAAATTACTTGGTGTTCTAATTGATGAGGAATTAAAATGTGAAATACACATCCATCATTGAATCAAAAAAAAAAAAAAAACAGAAACTTGGTCTCATGTACGGTAACCACAAACTGCTTTCACCCTCCACCAAATCCTCCCTGGCCCTGTCTCTCCTATTACCCTGTCTTATGTATGCAGCTCCGGTTTTTACTAACCTTCAGTCTTCACCTCTCTCTAAACTACAGCAAACATACAATAAAATAGCTAGATTCTCCTGTAATCTCCCCTACAAATCCGATGACTGCCTCACTCTTAAATCATTACAATGGCCTGAATTCCATAAACAATTGTTTCTTTGTCAACTGCATATCACGTACTCAGTTCTTTATAATCCCACTCCCTGTCCCTCCATCTCAAATATTGTATCTCGATATAACCCCCAACATCAACTTTGTACATCTGACAAACATCTTCTTGACATTTACAAACAGTCAAAAAACATTGGTAAGTCCCTATATAAATACTCTGTAGCTCACACGTGGAACTCCCTTCCACTTAAAATAAGAAGTATCCCCCATAAGTTCCACTTCAAACTACAACTCAAATACTACCTTCTTAAGACCTGGTTCTGCTCTTGCAAAGCTCCAACCTGATCTCTAACGGATTTCTTCCTAAATTCTACTTTTGATTACTTTTAAGTTTTTTTTTTTATCCACCTTTCTTTCCTGCTCTTCTAACACTCCAATTTACAGTTTATCTACAATCAGGTTCTTGTTAAGTATTTCTACTCAGGGTTTATAATGCTGATATTGTATTGGATTTTTTTGAAACTTATATATAACTATTTTGTCTTTGTTTATTTCATTTTATGTAAATGTTTCTTGTCAATATTACTATTGTAATTTTTAGTCTTTGTATTAATTACTGTTTTTTTGGAATGTCTGTAATTGTAATTGGAGCTTTTCTTCTCAGGTCTCCCCTGAAAATGGGCCTTTGGCTCAGTTGTTCCAACCCAGTTAACAAATGACAATAAATAAAATAAATACAAATTGCAGATCTATACATGTAATCAATTTCAAGGAGGCCCATGCCTCCTTCGGAATGGGGAATATATAATCTTGGTATATACTGATTTTTTTATAAATCATTTATTCAGCATGAAATATCCTTGTTTTCTTATGTAATCTATCCAACACGTTTTGGGGCCAGTCAATCACTCCAAACTTATAAGTTACGACAGGAAGAGCAAATTGGTTTACAGCTGGTATTTTGTTCCTAGATGTCAATGCTGTGTTCAGGATTAATTTAAGTCTTCTAAAGTATTTCTTCCTAAGTTTTATTCACATTTGTTCACGTTTTATTGTTGATCCTTCATCAGTTGCCAAATATTTATACACTCCCTCTTGCTCAAGTTCTTTTATATCACATTCTTGTCCCAAAGTGATATTTTCCTGGTGCTGCAGTTTTCCTGCTTTAAAGGTTACTTTTGCACATTTATCAAGACCAAATGATATTCTTATAACATTTCAAAAAGTTTTGACAACTCACAGTTGTGCTTTCAGTTCCTAATCTGATGAGATATACAGTTTTAAATCATTGACAAAGAGGTTTTAAATCATCAACAAAGAGAAGATGAACAGTCTTTACATTTTGTTGTTTTCTAGGAATCAAATTATAGCCATGGCCTAAGCTGTTACGTAGACAGCTTAATGGGTTAAGGGCAAGGCAGAATAGCAGCGGTGAGAGAGTGTCACCCTTGAAAATCCCCCTTTTAATTTTTATCCCTGGGCTAATAATTTGTCCTTTATCATGGCTTAACTACAAAGTGGTCTGCCACTGTTTCATGGTCACTGTAATGTAGTCAATCAGTGCATGGTGTATCTTATACATTTTTAAGTACTCTTTTATGCATGAATGTGGGATACTGTTACATGCTTTTTTGTAGTCAATCCATGCCATAGTTAGATTCTTCCCCTTTTTACTGTTCTCCACTATGACTTTAACAACAAATGATCCTTTGTCCCATATGACTTTCTTTTATTGCCTTTTTCTTTTACTACCTTAACTGAGTTTTCTAAATGATGATAACCTTTGTTGACATCAATTCCCATGTATAATGTATAAGTCATCCGAAGGCAAGTTATTGGTCTATAATTTTTAGGGTAGCTTGCAGGTTCCACTGTTAGGTCGGAGCATAGTTTTTCCTGTTGCTAGCTAGATTGGTGTCTGTTCGGGGTGCACATATGTACTGTTCTTACTCAAGGCTAAATTTCCCTGCAAAGATGTTAATAGTTTTAACCAGAAGTTAAGCACTGCATCTGGGCCTGGGGTTTTCAAGTTAGAGACTTTTTTTAACTTTGTTTCAATCTCTCTCACTGTTACTTCATCCCATTTCATACCCTGTACCTTTAAACTTCTTATTCTTTTACTTCTTCTATCCATTTAGCATCTTTGTTGTGTTCCACAGGATCTTCATAGATACTTCTCCAAAATGTATCTATTTCTAATTTTTTGGAAGCCTTTCAATTTCTTCTACTTTTCCCCAACTATCTATAAAACTTTTTTGGTCATTAATAAATTGCTTGTTTTGTACTTTTCCTTTCTATTTATCTGCGTATCTTCTAAGTTTTTCTGCCTGTGCTGAGATTTTTTGTTTATTTGTGATACCACGATAGATCCTGATCTGCTCTAATACTGTGTGTTGCTTTTATCATGTCTATCTTTCATAGTATTTTTTATTGATCTGTTCCCTTCTATACTCTTCTAACAATGACACTTCTTAATTGCTTTATAGTTTTCTCCATTCGATACTTCCATGATGGTATTCCATTTCTCCCCTCCCTTTCCCACACTATCCTGTGTACCTGTGGTAGAAATTTATCAGTTAGTAATTTAGCTGTACAGTAATATATCCTGTTTACCTTTTTTATGTCACATGGATCTCTATGGACAGTCCTAATTACTGTGTTCATTTGTTTATCAAACTTCTGGGGTTTTATTGACCTTCTGCAGTTTATTTCTTTCATTGCTCTTAATATGTCTACCTATGTCTATTAAATTCTTCTAAACTGAGGGCACATTTTTTTTTGTTTTCCAGTTCCTCTGGGCATCCTATAGAAAGCTCTATAGCATCTTCCTGTGGCACATTCTCTTCAATTTCATTCTGTGCCATCCATTGCTCTGTCATAAAGGAACACATTGATCTATCACTCCTCAACATTGACTGTGTCAGAGTTTCCACAGTCCCTGTTCCTTCCCTTGCTGTCCAACTTCAGGTGAACGTTTATACAGGTTTCCTGTGGAAGTCTCCATAATACCTTCATATTGCACCTGACCAATTGCTTCTCCATTCCACTGGTTTCCCCTTAATTTGGATGTCCATTGCTCTATCCTCTTGTGGTGCTTTCTGAATTAGATTTTCTACACTGAATCCTTCACTTTACAGGTACTCCATAACCTCAGTTTCTATTTCTTTAACTTCCCATTACAAATCTTCTTTTCTATTTTTCCTCTGTCTTCTTTTTTGTATTATAACATTTTCCATGTCCAGATTCCCTTGCCTGTATTTCTCTTCAAATACCTTTGGTGCTGCTCTTTCTGTATTGATTAGTTCTGCTTTCTCCTTTGCATAGATAATACACCATATTAAATCTCTTTTTCTTTCCCATGTCCATATTTCATCTTCAGATGTCTCCCGATCTTCGTGTTTCTCCTTACTTTGGGTAGTCTTTCCATAATGTTGTGATATAAAATGTGCACACCAAATCCTTCACTTTGGAGGCACTCCATAACTTCAACTTCTATTTTTTTAACTTCTAGTTTACTATTTTTTATTTTCTACATTCCCTCTTTGTGATATTATTTTTATTGTAAAATTTTCCATATCTGGATGTCTTTGCCTGTATTTCTCTTTGAATATCTTTGGAGCTGCCTTCTTTATATTAATTAAGTTGGCTTTTGCCTTTGCATAAATATTGCACCATATCAAACCTCTCTTTCTTTCCCATGTCCATATTTTTTTTTATACTTTTCAAAAATCTCTAGGTTTTGTTGTTTATATTTTCGCACTTGCCCGGATGCATCTTTTTCCAATCAAATCAGTGTCTTGGTCTATATACTGTTTTTCACAAATCGGTTGTATTAATAAACACATATTGTTATTTGAAGGGTCTGACAGTTTTTCTTGTAGAAGTATCTTTCCTTCCTCTAATTTCTCTTTTAATCGTTTTGTATATCTTGTGTCTGGAAATTCTGGGCTTTTTGCATAATAGTAACAATACATAATTTCTTTGTTATCCTCAATAGTCTGCTCTATCATTTGTATGGCTCTTCTTTGGACTATCAGTTTTTGTGATTTTTTTGGACTGGTACTTCCTTCTACAAAAGGGGGTGAGGGCATTCTCCTGCTGGTCCTGGCCTGGCTCCATTGTAGGAATGTTTCCATGCTTTGAGGATTCTACACTGTCATTTTTTCCAGACCTGGCATCAGTGCAAGTACAAAGATTGGACACTTGTTTTATCCTGGGTCTTGTGCACCCAGTTATCATTTTTATTCTTGACCTACTTCTGTCCCTGATATATGTTATACAAAATACAGTCTATATATCAGTGTTGCCTTGGTGAGGTTTTGTGAAAAACAGGGTCCCATCTTGTGACGGTACTCACCAAGACTTTGAGGATGAATACAATTTCAGCAACACTACTCTCCTTTACTTGCTGACTTATCACTCTATTCGGACATGGTCACTCCCTTTTTTTAATTTCTCCAAATCTTTTGGGTTTCTAATACCATGACGAGAAAGGACCCCATTCCTAAGTCAAAGTATGATTTAAGTTCATGAAATTAGTTTTGTTTCAGTCTTTGATGTCAGCCAAAAGTGCTGTTCACAGAACCCACAATGTGCCCAGTAGTGACTCTTTCTGCAGTTTGTACGCAGTTACATGTATTGGTAACATATCTAAAAATGACTGAAGATTCTTTTTTATATAACACCCGTTGCTGTCTACTACTATTGGAACTATCTGGGTATTATTCTTCCACTTTGTTCTTGTTTCTGCCTGCAGATCCTGCTACTTTACAACTTTGTGTCTCTCTGTAAGCAAGACACTGTAGTCACTGGGTGTGGTGAGCGCAATGATAAATGCTACTTTTGTGTTCCTATTATGGACAACTATATCAGGTTTTCTAGCATCTATCTTTTGAACTGTTGGTAATGGGTGATCCCTTGTGATGTAAACCTCATCATTTTCTATGATGCTTTGTGGTTCATGTTTCCAGTGTTTTTCAGCCACTTCAGTACCATAATGCTTGTACAATCCTCAGTGCAATAGTCTTGCTACATTATTATGCCTATCAGTATACAGTCCTTCTGCCATTAGTATGTCACAACTAGCAATGAGGTGTGCCAGTGTTTCCAATTCAGTTTTACAAAACTTACATCTGTCTGTTTCTCCCACATGTTCAATGGACTTTGTGAACCAGGGTGTAAGTAGTCCACTATCTTTGGCTGCCAATATTAACCTTTCATCTCTTGGTTTGAATTTGTCTCTCCTTAACCATTCCTGCATTCATTCTTGATCAACATGACATTTTTCCAGAAATTTCTTATACTTGCAACTATATTTATGCATCTTCCAGATTTCTTGCCTTCTCATCTGGTCCTTCACCATATATTTTTTCTATTGTATTTTTGGCACATTCAGTGACTGCCTGATTTTTATCTACTTCTGGTTTGATTTCCATTCCTGCTTTACGATGATATGTTTCTGCTAGATTAAGCAAAGAAGTCATCTTAGATTTATTCTCCTCATGTTTCAAAACTTTCACTATGTTTGAGTCTTGTGAGGTCAGCAGATATGTGTGGAGTCCCACAATTGCAGCTCTATACATGTAATCAATTTCAAGGAGACCCACATTTCCTTCAGAACAGGAAATATATGATCTTGGTGCACACTGATTTTTATAAATCATATGGTGAACATGAAGGATCCTTCTTGTTTTCTTATCTAATCTATCCAACACGATTTGGGGCCAGTCAATCACTCCAAAACTGTAAGTTAGGACAGGAACAGCAAATTGGTTTATAGCTTAGATTTTGTTCCTAGATGTCAATGCTGTGTTCAGGACTAATTTAAGTCCTCTAAATTAGTCACATTTTTTCATGTTTTACTATCGATCCTCCATCAATTCCCAAATATTTACACACTCCCTCTTGCTCAAGTTCTTTTATATCACATTATTATCCCAAACTGATGTTTTCCTGGTGCTGTAGTTTTCCTGCTTTAAATGTTGCTTTTGCACATTTATCAAGACCAAATGACATTCTTATATCATCTGAAAAGGTTATGACAACTTGCAGATGTGCTTTCAGTTCCCCATCTGATGAGCTATACAGTTTTATATAATCAACAAAGAGAAGATGAGAAGTCTTCACACTTTGTGGTTTTCTAGGAGCCAAATTATAGCTTTGGCCTAAGCTGTTACGTAGATAGCTTAATGGGTTAAGGGCAAAGCAGAAAAGCAGCAGTGAGAGAAGTCACCCTGGAATATCCCCCTTTTAATTTTTATCCCTGGGATAATAATTTGTCCTTCATCATGTCTTAATTGTAAAGTCAAATGTCACTATTTCATGGTCACTGTAATGTAGTTGATCACTGTAGGGTGTATATTATATATTTTTAAGCACTCTTTTATCCATGAATGTGGGATACTATCAAATGATTTTTTATAGTCAGTCCATGCCATTCCTTAGATTCTTCCCCTTTTTACAGTTCTCCAGTATGACTTTAACAGGAAATGATCATTTGTTCCATATGACTTTATTTTATTGTCCTTTTGCTCTACTGCCATAACTGAGTTTACTTCTAAATGACTATAAGTTCTGTTATCAGTTCCAGTATATAATATATATGTCATCGAAAGGCAAGTTATTGCGATAAAAATTTTAGGGTAGCTTGCAGGTTCACTTTTAAGTATAGGCATTGTTTTTCCTGTTGTTAGCTACGGTGGCGTTTGTTCAGGGTGCACTTATACATAGTTATTACTAATCACTAAATCTTCGTGCAAAGATGATAATACTTTTAACCAGAAGTTAGGTACTGCATCTGGGCCTGGGGTTTTCCAATTAGAGGCTTTTCTTAACTTTGTTTCAATCTCTTTGGCTGTAACTTCATCCCATTTCATATCCTGTACCTTTAAACTTCTTATTCTTTCTTTTACTTCTTCTACCCATGTAGCATCTTTGTTCTGTTCCATAAGATCTTTTTATAGATACTTCTCCAAAATGTATGTATTTCTTCTTTTTTTGGCAGTCTTTCAATTCCTTTTACCTTGTTTCCCAATTCTCATAAAACTTTTTTGTGTCATCAATACATTGCTTGTTTTGTACTTTTCCTTTATATTTACCTGTGCATCTTCTAACTTTTCTGCCTGTGCTGAGACTTTTTGCTTATTTCTGATACTGATCTGTTCTAATGCTGCGTGTTGCTTTTATCACGGCTATCTTTCTTAGTATTTATGTTGATCTGTTCCCTCTACTATACTCTTCTAACCATGACACTTCTTGTCTTAATTGCCTTATAGTTTTTTTCTATTCAATACTTTCATGATGGTATTCCATTTCTCCCCTTCCTTTCCCTCACTATCCTGTGTTCTTGTGGTAGAAATTTATCAGTTATTAATTTAGCTGCACAGTAATGTATCCTGTTTACTTATATCACATGGATCTCTATGGACAGTGTTAATTACTTTGTTCATTTGTTTTATCAAACATCTGACTTTTGGGATTTTATTGACCTTCTGCAGTCTATTCCTTTCATTGATCTTAATATGTCTATCTATGTGTATTAAATCAAGCAGCTCTTCTCTTAGCTCATTTTCTTCTAAATTGAGGGCATATTTTTTTATTTCTATTTCCTGTGGGCATTCTATACAAAATTCTATAGCATCTTCCTTTGACACATTCTCTTCAATTTCATCCTGTGCCATTCATTGCTCTGTCATATGGGAACTCAATGGCCTATCATTCCTCAACACTGACTGCGTCAGAGTTTTCAATTTCATGTTCCTTCCCTTGCTGTCCAACTTGAAGTTAATGATTATACTGGTTTTCTGTGGAAGGCTCCAAAATATCTTCATACTGCACCTGACCAATTGCTTCCCCTTCCACTTGTTTCCCCTTAATTTGGATGTCCACTGATTTAGCCTCTTGTGGTGCTTTCTGAATTAGGTTTTCTACATTGAATCCTTCACTTCGCAGGTACTCTATAACCTTGGTTTCTACTTCTTTAACTTCTGCATTACAGATCTCCTTTTCTACTTTTCCTCTGTCTTCTTATTTTTTGCATTGTAAAATTTTCTATGTCTAGATTCCTTTGCCTGTATTTCTCTTCAAATACCTTTGGAGCTGCTCTTTTTGTATTGATTTAGTTTTGCTTTCTCCTTTGCATACATATTACACCATATTAAATCTTTCTTTCTTTACCATGTCTTCTTCAGATGTCTCCTGATCTTCTTGTTTCTCCTTACTTTGGGGACTTGTTCCATCATGCTGTGATGTAACCTATGTTAGACCCTCCACACCAAATCCTTCACTTCGCAAGCAATCCATAACTTCATCTTCTATTTTTTTTTAACTTCGACTTTACTAATTTTTTCTACATTCCCTCTTTGTGATATTATTTTTATTATGAAATTTTCCATATACGGATGTCTTTGCCTATATTTCTCTCTGAATATCTTTGGGGCTGCCATCTTTATATTGATTACTTTGGCTTTTGCCTTTGCATAAATATTGCACCATATCAAATCTCTTTTTCTTTCCCATGTCCATATTTCTTTTTTATACTTTTCAAAAAGCTCTAAGTTTTCTTGTTTATATTTTTGAAATTGATCAGATGCATCTTTTTCCAAACAGATCAAAGTTTCTTGGTCTATATACTGTTTTACAGAAATCTGTTGTATTAATGAACACAAATTGTTATTTGAAGCTTCGAGCAGTTTTTCTTGTGGAAATATTTTTCTTTCCTCTAATTTCTCTCAATTTTGTGTCTGGAAATGCTGGGCTTTTTGCATAATAGTAACAGTAGATAATTTCTTTGTTATCCTCAACAGTCCACTCTATCATCTATATGGCTCTTCTTTGGCCTATCAGTTTTCGTGATTTTTGTGGACTGCTACTTCCTTTTACAACAGGGGGTGGCTGCATTTTCCCCCTCAGCCTGGCATGGCCCCATTGTAGGAATGTTTCCATATTTTGAGGATTCTAAACTGTCATTTTTCCAGCCCTGACACCAGTGCGCCTACCAAGATTGGGCACTTTTTTTTATCCTGGGTCTTGTGCACCCAGCTATCTTTTTTTTATTTTTGACCTATTTCTGTCCATGATATATGCTATATAAAATACAGTCTATATATCAGTGTTGTCTTGGTGAGGTTTTGTGAAAAACAGGGTCCACCTCATGAAGGTATTCACCAAGACTTGAGGAGGAATACAATTTCAGCAATACTACTCTCCTTTACTTGCTAACTTATCTCTCCATTCGGACATGGTCATTCCCTTTTTTTTAATTTCAACAAATCGCTAGGGTTTCTAATGTCATGACAGGAATGGATCATATTCCTAAGTCAAAGAACAATTAAAGTTCATGAAATTAGTATGGTTTCAATCTTTGATGTCAGCCAGAAGTGTTCTTTACAGCACCCGCAATGTACCCACTAATAACTCCATCTGCAATTTGTACATAATTATATGCATTAGTAACACATCTAAATACGACTGAATTTTTTTTATAAGACCCATTGCTCCTACTACTATTGGAACTATCTGGGTATTTGTCTTCCACATTGCTCTCATTTCTGCCTGCAGATCCTGATATATTATGACTTTGAGTCTCTCTGTACGCAAGACGCTGTAGTCTCTGGGTGTGGCAATTTCAATTATCAATGCTACTTTTGTCTTCTTTTCATGGACCACTATATCTGGTTTTCTAGCATCTATCTTTTGAATTGTTGGTAATGGATGATCCCATGCAATGTAAACTTCATTTTCTATGATGCTTTGCAGTTCATGTTTCCAGTGTTTTTCAGCCACTTCAGTACTAAAATGTCTGCACAATCCCCAGTGCAACAGTCTTGCCACATCAGTATGCCTTTCAGTATACAGTCCTTCTGCCATTAGTATGTCACAACTAGCAATGAGGTGTGCGAGTGGCTCCAATTCAGTTTTACAAAACCTACATTTGTCTGTTTCTCCCACATGTTCAATGGATTTTGTGAACCAGCGTGTACGTAACCCACTGTCTTGGGCCGCCACTGTTAACCTTTCATCTCTTGATTTGAATATGCCTCTCCTTAACCATTCCTGCATTCTTTCCTGATCAACATGAGGTTTTTCCAGAAGTTTTCTATATTTGCAACTATATTTATGCACTTTCCACATTCCTTGCCTTCTCATCTGGTCCTTCACCTTATATTCTTTCGTTTGTTTTTTTTGGCAGATACAGTTGCTGCCTGATTTTTATCTAGTTCTGGTTTGATTTCCATTCCTGCCTGATGCCAATATGCTTTTGCTAGATTAAGCAGATAAATCATCTACTATGTTTGGGTCTTGTGAGGTCAGCAGATATGTGTGGAATCCCGCTAGATAATAACCTTCTTGCTCCCACCCAACATGGCTTCAGACCCCACCACAATACATCAACAGTTTTACTCGCATTCACCCAAACAGAAGCAGAAGCCTGTAACAACAACCTACTAGTTTCCTGTTTATTCCTTGACCTCTCCAAAGCATTTGACACTGTTTCTAACTCTAAACTGATAACTAAACTCTATGACCTTCATCGCTCCACCCCTTTTTTAAGCTGGTTTTCTAGCTACTAATTTCATTGAAAATCTATACACTGAAAACTGTCACCTCCTTGTTTCTTCCTGTTAACACTGGTGTCCCCCAAGGGTCTATATTGGGTCTTCTCTTGTTCAATATTTTTACTAACAGTTTATCCTCTGCTACCAGCCTTCCCATACTATTACAGTATGCCGATGACTCGACCCTTATTACCACTGCCAACAGCACCCCAAAACTCCTTGCTCTTTACCCAAGATACTTATAAATCCATCGAAACCTGGCTCACTGATAATCAACTAATTCTAAACAAAAAAAAAACTAAACTTCTACTTTTCCTTCCTAAAACACTGGCAACACACAAATCCACTTTCTCTATTACCTCCTTTAACAATACAACTATCAGACCAGAACCCCATACTAAATTACTTGGTGTTATAATTGACAATGAATTAAAATTTGACATACATATCCTTCAATGCATAAAAAGAAAACACAAGAAAAGTGGTCTCATGTACTGTAACCACAAACTGCTTTCACCCTCCACTGAACCCTCCCTGGCCCTGTCTCTCCTATTACCCTGTCTTTTGTATGCAGCTACAGTTTTTACTAACCTTCAGTCTTCACTTCTCTGTAAACTACAGCAAACATACAATAAAATAGCTAGATTCACCTGTAATCTCCCCTACAAATCCCACAGTGCCTCGCCCTTAAATCATTACAATGGCCTGAATTCCCTAAACAATTGTTTCTTTCTCAACTGCATACTACACACTCAGTTCTTTATAATCCCACTTCCTGTCCCTCCATCTCAAATATTGTATCTCTATATAACCTCCAACATCAAGTTCGTACATCTGACAAACATCTTCTTGACATTTACAAACCATCAAAAAATATTGGTGAGTCCCTATATAAATACTCTGTAGCTCACTCCTGAAACTCCCTTCCACTTAAAATAAGAAGTATTACCCATAAGTTCCACTTCAAACTACAACTCAAACACTACCTTCTTAAGACTCGGTCCTGCTCTTGCCAAGCTCCGACCTGATCTCTAACTGATTTCTTCCTAAATTCTAAATTTCATTACTTTAATTTTTTTTTCTCATTTTATCTGCCTTTCTTTCTTTCTTGTTCTTCTAACACTCCAATTTACAGTTTATCTACAATCAGGTTCTTGTAAACATTCCTACTCAGGGTTTATCCTGCCACTATTGTATTGGATTTTTTGAAACATATATAAATATTTTGTCTTTGTTTATTTAATTTTATGTAAATGTTTCTTGTCAATATTACTATTGTAATTTTTAGTCTTTGTATTAATTACTGTTTTTTAGAATGTCTATAATTGTAATTGGAGCTTTTCTTCTCGAGTCTCTACTGAAAATGGGCCTTTGGCTCAGTTGGACTAACCCGGTTAAGAAATTACAATAAATAAAATAAATATAAATTGCAGATCTATACATGTAATCAATTTCAAGGAGGCCCATACCTCCTTCGGAAGAGGGACTATATAATCTTGGTATACATTGATTTTTATAAATCATTTGGTGAGCATGAATCAGCCTTCTTGTTTTCTGTTTTCTTATGTAATCTATCCAACACGTTTTGGGGCCAGTCAATCACTCCAAAACTGTAAGCTAAGACAGGAAGAGCAAACCGGTTTATAGCTTGATTTTGTTCCTAGATGTTAATGCTGTGTTCAGGATTAATTTAAGTTTTCGAAAGTATTTCTTCCTATGTTTTATTCGCATTTGTCCATGTTTTACTGCTGATCCTTCATCAGTTCCCAAATATTTATACCCTCCCTCTTGCTAAAGTTCTTTTATATCACATTCTTGTCCCGAAGTGATGTTTTCCTGGTGCTGCAGTTTTCCTGCTTTAAAAGTTATATTTGCACATTTATCAAGACCAAATAATATTCTTATATCATCTGAAAAAGTTTTGACAACTTGCAGTTGTGTTTTCAGTTCCTAATCTGATGAGCGATACAGTTTTAAATCATTGACAAAGATAAGGTTTTAAATCATCAACAAATAGAAGATGAGGAGTCTTTACATTTTGTTGTTTTCTAAGATTCACATTATAGCCATGGCCTAAGGTGTTAAGTAAACAGCTTAATGGGTTAAGGGTAAGGCAGAATAGCAGCGGTGAGAGTCACCCTGGAATATCTGCCTTTGAATTTTTATCACTGGGATAATAATTTGTCCATTATCATGGCTTAATTGCAAAGTGGTCTGCCACTGTTTCATGGTCACTGTAATGTAGTCAATCAGTGTAGGGTGTATTGTATACATTTTTAAGTACTCTTTTATCCATGAATGTGGGATACTATCACATGCTTTTTTGCAGTCAATCCATGCCATACTTAGATTCTTCCCCTTTTTACAGTTTTCCACTATGACTGTAATTAAAAACAAATGATCATTTGTTCCATATGACTTTCTTCTATTGCCCTTTTCTTTTACTGCCATAATTGAGTTTTGTTCTAAATGACTATAAACTCTGTCAGCATCAATTTCCTTGCATAGTTTATATGTCGTTGGAAAGCAAGTTACTGGTCTATAATTTTTAGGGTAGCTTGCAGGTTTACTCTTAAGTAGGAGCATTGTTTTTTCTATTGTTTTTTTTCAATGCTATTTTTGTCTTCTTTTCCTGGACCACTATATCCGGTTTTCTAGCATCTATCTTTTTTGAGTTGTTGGTAATGGATGATCCCATGTGATGTAGACTTCATCATTTTCTATGATGCTTTGTGGCTCATGTTTCCAGTGCTTTTCAGCCACTTCAAAACCATAAAGTTTGCACAATCCCCAGTGCAACAGTGACGCACATTATTGTGCCTTTCAGTATACAGTCCTTCTGCCATTAATATGTCACAACCAGCAACGAGGTGTGCGACTGTTTCCATTTCAGTTTTACAAAAGCTATATTTGTCTGTTTCTGCCGCATGTTCAATGGACTTTGTAAACCAGCATGTACGCAGCCCACTGTCTTGAGCCGCCAATATTAACCTTTCATCTTTTGGCTTGAATTCACCTCTCCTTAACCATTCCTGTGTTCGTTCCTGAGCAACATGAGGTTTTTCCAGAAGTTTTCTATACTTGTAACTATATTTATGCATTTTCTTCATTTCTTGCCTTTTCATCTGATCCTTCATCTTACAGTCTTTCTTTTGTTTTTTGGCAGCATATTCAGTTGCTGCCTGATTTTTATCTACTTCTGGTTTGATTTCTATTCCTGCTTGACGCTGATATATTTCTGGTAGGTTAAGCAGGGAAGTCATTTTAGATTTATTCTCATGTTTCAAAACTTTCACTACGTCTGGGTCTCATGAGGTCAGCAGATATGTCTGAAGTCCCATGATTGAAGATCTGTACACGTAATCAATTTCAAGGAGGCCCCTCCCCCCTCAGAACGGGGAATATCTTCTTCTTTTGGCTTTTTCACGGTTAGGGTTCGCCACAGCGGATCACCTGTCCACTCAAGATTTTCAGTGGAGTTTTCACGGTGTTGAGTTGCCAGCCCAGCACCCAACCTTCTACAGAATGCACACACACACACACACACACACACACACACACACACACACACACACACACACACACTCACACCTAAGGCCAATTTGGAGTGTCCAATCTACTTACAGTATGTCTTTGGGATGTGGGAGGAAACCGGAGCACCCGGAGGAAACCCACATGACCACAGGGAGGACATGCAGACTCCGCGCAGAAGGCACCCCACCTGAGAAATAACTAGAGACCCTCTTGCTGTGAGGCGGCAACGCTAACCACTGCACCACCGTGGCCACCCAGAACGGGGAATATATAATCTTGGTATGCAGTGATTTTTATAGATCATGTGGTGAGCACGAAGCATCTTTTTTGTTTTAATATCTAATCTATCCAACACATTTTGGGGCCAATCAATCACTCCAAAACTGTAAGTTAAGACAGGAAGCAAATTGGTTTATAGCTTGGATTTTGTTCCTAGATGTCAATTCTGTTTTCAGGATTAAATTAAGTCTTCTAAAATATTCCTTACTAAGTTTTACTCACATTGTTCATGTTTAAATGACTATAAACTCTATCAGCATCAATTCCCATGCACAGTTTATATGTAGTTGGAAGGCAAGTTATTGGTCTGTAATTTCTGGGGTAGATTACAGGTTCATTCTTAAGTAGGAGCATTGTTTTATCTGTTGTTAGCCAGATTGGTGTCTGTTCGGGGTGCGCTTATAAATAGTTCTTACTCATGGCTAGGTCTTCATGCAAAGATGTTAATACTTTTAACCAAAAGTTAGGCATTGCATCTGGGCCTGGGGTTTTTCAAATAGAGGCTTTTCTTGACTTTTTCAATCTCTCTGGCTGTTACTTCATCCCATTTCATATCCTGTACCTTTAAACTTCTTATTCTTTCTTTTACATCTTTTATCCATTTAGCATCTTTATTGTGTTCCACAGGATCTTCATAGATACTTCTCCAAAATGCATCAATTTCTTCTTTTTTTGCGGTCTTTCAATTCCTTTTACTTTGTTTCCCAAATCTCTATAAAACTTTTTTTGGTCATCACTAAATTGCTTATTTTGTATATTAATTTATATTTATCTGCATATCTTCTAAGTTTTTCTGCCTGTGTTGAAATGTTTAGTTTATTTACAATAGTGCATGATAGATCCTGGTCTGTTCTAATACTGCACACTGCTTTTATCACATCTATCATTCTTAGTATTTTTGTTGATCTATTCTCTCTTCTATATTCTTCTAACAGTGGCAGATGGTATTCGATTTCCCCCCTTCCTTTGCCTCACAACCCTGTGCTCTTGTGGTGGAACTTTATCGGTTAATTTAGCTGCACAATAACATATCCTGCTTATTTCTGTTATACCGCATGGATCTCTATGGACAGTCCTAATTACTGTGTTCATTTGTTTTATCAGGCTTCTGACTTTTGGGGTTTTATTGAACTTCTGCAATCTATTTCTTTCATTGATTTTAATATATCTATCTTTGTCCATTAAATCAAGCTACTCTTCCCTTAGTTCATTTTCTTCCAAACTAAAGGTATATCCTTTGTTTTCCATTTTCTGCAGGCAGTCTATAGAAAGTTCTATAGCATCTTCCTGTGGCACCTTACAATTTCATCCTGTGCCATCTGTTGCTTTGTCATATGGGAACTCACTGGCCTACAATTCCTCAACATTGACTGCATCAGTTTCCGCAGTCTCTTGTTCCTTCCATTTCAGTCTACCTTTAATTGAATGTTTATACTAGTTTCCTGTGGAAGGCTCCAAAATATCATGATATGGCACTTGACCAATTGCTTCCAATTCCACTGGTTTCCCCTTAATTTGGGTATCCATTACTCTATCCTGTTGCGGTGCTTTCTGCATTAGATTTTCTACACTGAATCCTTCACTTTGCAGGTGCTCCATAACCTCAATTACTATTTCTTTATCTTCTCCATTACTGATTTCATTTTCTACTTTTCCTCTTTGTCTTCCTATTTTTTGTATTGTAAGATTTTCCATATCTGGATTCCTTTGCCTGTATTTCTCTTCAAATATCTTTGGTGCTGCTCTTTTTGTATTGGTTAGTTTTGCTTTCTCCTTGGCATAGATATCACACCATATTAAATCTCTTTTTCTTTCCCATGTCCATACTCCTCCTTCAGATGTCTCCTGATCTTCCTGCTTCTCCTTACTTTGGGGACTCACTCCATCATGGTGTGATACAGTCTGTGTTAGACTTTCTATATTAAATCCTTCACTTCACAGAGACTCCATAACTTCAACTTCTACTTCCTTAATTTCTGCTTTATTAATCTATTTTTCCACATTCCATCTTTGTGGTATTAATTTTCTTATTGTGAAATTTTCCATAGCTGGATGCCTTTGCCTATATTTCTCTTTGAATAACTTTGTAACTGCTTTCTCTATATTAGTTAACTTAGCTTTCTCCTTTCCCATGTCCATATTTCTTTTTTATACTTTTCAAAAATGTCTAGGTTTTGTTGTTTACATTTTTACACTTCCTCAGATTCTTCTTTTTCCAAACAGATCAAAGTTTCTTGATCTATATACTGTTTTTCAAAAATCAGTTGTATTGATGTATCGTCTGTTGGTCACTGTATGGTTGTTATTATGGTCCTTAAGGATCTGAATCCAAAGCCCTACTCTCTTATTTTTTGAAGTTACCCCCATTCTATCATCTTTTTCCACTCTGAATCATCACCTCATGCTTTTATTATGTATAGGAACCTTAAGTTTGTAGCTCTAAAATATCCCTTCAAATCAGGTAAGCCTAAATCACCTTGTTCTATTGGGAGGGTCAACTTATCCCCACTTAACTCTTGAACTCTTTCCCCCAGAGAAATTCCTTCAACTCTTTATTAATTTTTGTCAAGAACTTCTCCTGTAGTTGATAAAAATATGCCAAAAAACTGTGTACAAAACTAAAGGAACTAAAAACATTTTCAATGTTTGTATTTTACTATCCATAACTATAAACAAGAGCTTCTAGTTTCTCACTTTTTGCATTATCTTTTTAGTCTCTTCCCCCATATCCTTAGCTACTATGACAGAAGCCTTTTTAATCCATAATGCTAAATACTTCAACTTATCGTGTCCTCATAAATATGGGTACTGCTGAACCACATTGTGTGTGTGGTCACATAATTTGTGGCATTGCATTTGATTTATCTTCATTAACTTTACATCCTGAAAAGATGTGAAACTGCGCAAAAATGTTCCACAATACTGAGATACCCCTTTTCTAGATTTATCAGATACAAAATAATATCATCTGCAAATAAAACCAACTTTTCTTTAGCATTCTTCAGTTGTGACTCTTCTTGCTCTGTCAGATTCCCCCTCATTCTGTAATAATTTAACCTTTGTCACGCCTATAAATAATTCTTATTACTTCTTAAAAGTCTCTCTCTTTTATTTCTACCCTATTTTAAACCCATTTTCATTTTATCCCACTCACTAGTTATGACTTCTGAAGAAATTTCTGTTTTTCCTAATAACTCTTAAATGTTATTCACTGATTCTCAAGCTGAGAGGTTGAACACTATGCTTGGAAGTGGGAAGCCAGGTAGGTTGTGAAGTAAAAAAAAAAGTGGTAATAGGATGCTATCTGTGAGTGCAGGAGATTGCAGAATAAACAAATGCTGATGTATGCTTAAAGGGGAAAACAGCAGTGAAGAGAAAGACAGCAAGCCTGTGAGTGGCTGTGTTAGTATGAATAAAGCTAGAAAGATATCCTGGGGAGAGGGAATGGTGTGGTGAATCCGATTCACTGTCCTGAATACATTATGTTAATAAAAGGAAATGATCTGTTTGAATAAGCAGAAGTAATGTCAAAAGGAGAAGAAAAATTAAAAGGTAAATGAAATAGCACGTACATTTAAACAGTTTACATTTAAACTTACATTTCTGAATATTTTAATTTAAAGTTGATTGAGAACTCACAATAAGTGGAACAGGTTCAACTAGCTATCAGAAAATATCTTTAAAAATATACAAGAATAGTTATGCATTAGGAAGACATAAACTCCAGCAAATTTCAAGATAACTTTAAAAGTGTTCTCAAACTCCCATTAATATAAACATTTCACACCAATTTATAATCCAGCAACCCGATGATTACAGTCATCAACAAAAAAGACAAGAATCAATTGGCAATAAAATGTTGAAATCTAACACACCTGAGTCTAAATCAACTGTTAGAAGTTATGAAGGCATAGAGTCATAACCAAGTAGAAAGAGTACTAAAACAATATTTTATTTTATTTATTTGTAGTTTGTTAATCTGGAAAGTCCATTGGGCCAAAATGAGCCCATTTTCAATGGAGGCATGGGGAGAACAGCTCCATATACAATTATTACAAAACTAATATCAACAGAGTTAACAAGTACAATACAATTTTCAAAAACTACTAAAACACTAATATAGAAGACAGAATAATAACATTTGAGCAAGGTGTTGTAACAAAGCACTGAATGAAATTAGAACATAAGTATTTTGGAGTACATAAGTATTATTTGGATTGCAGGCATTTATGCACTCAAAGTTTCATGAGGTGAGAGCCTAAAGACCGGCAAGAGATAAACTGAAATAAATCCAAGCAGAATAAATAAAACTCAGGTTTAATAAGCGCTTTTGGGGAAATCAATGCCTCTCCTTCTTCAGACAAAAAAACATTTAGACCACAATGCCTTTATAATGCACTCAATATTCAATTATTCAATTAAATACTTAATTACCTTTGTTAAATGAACTCTACACTTAATACAATTAATAGCGTTACGTCGGTAAAATATGGTTGTCAAAGCTAAGGTTACGTTTATTGATATAATTTTAGGTAAAAATATAGATAGGGATAATGGTTCATTTAAATAGATCATTTAGGGACTGGTGAGTAAGGTACATGAATGGTTGCTTGAATATAGAAAGCAAATGTGAAGTCTCATAGATTTTTGCACAATGTGTAGAAAATATGTAAGTTTAATAGAGATGTAGCTTAAAGTAGAGTATTAAAATCTTATGTTTTAAATGAAAGAGAATCTTTATGAACTCATGAATCAGTTTATTTTTAGATTTGTATATGTTAGTTGTAAAGGGCTTCCCCCTTTTTTAGTGTAGAGTTCATTTAACAAAGGTAATTAAGTATTTAATTGAATAATTGAATATTGAGTGCATTATAAAGGCGTTGTGGTCTAAATGCTTTTGTCTGAAGAAGGAGAGGCATTGACTTCCCCGAAAGCGCTTATTAAACCTGAGTTTTATTTATTCTGCTTGGATTTATTTCAGTTTATCTCTTGCCAATCTTTTGGTTCAACGGTGTTTATTTCTTTTTTGTTTTTGAAGTTCATGAGGTGAGAGGTAGGAAGAATTAGAGGAGGAGAGTAGAACAGTGAAAGGTGGATAGGCTGAGTTATGAGAAAAGAAAAAAGGGAGAGGGAGTGGAAATGAAATGAAGGGAGTCACTAGGCTGAGTTTTGAGAAAGGAGGAAAAAAAGTATAGGGGAGCAGAAATGATATAGAGGGAGTCAGGTGGGGTGAGAGCATGAGCATTCCCAGTGAGAAGAGAGATGGGAATGGAGCATGGTCTTGAAGGCAGAGTGGCTTTGGGTGATACGAATGTGGGGGGGGGATGTGGGGGGGGAGTGAATTCCATAGACGAGCGAGGGAGAAAGACAGCAGAAATTGCCCAGGTGCATGTAAGGGTTTGTATACTTCGAGGAGGTTCTGGTTACTGGGAGCTGAGTAGTCTGTCAGGATGATGCAAGGTTAGTACAAAGGAGAGGGAATGGCAGTTAGAGGGTTTGAAAATGAGTCTGTGAGCAGTTAACAGTTGAATGAAAGAGGGATAGTGGGAGAGTCCCAGCCAGTTCAAGGTGTGGAGTGCATCTCAGAGGTGGGAGGAGGATTTGGTCCCAGAAGCAAACTTAAGATATTTTATTGTAGCAGGATGACAGCTTTCACTTTTAGGGAGGATTGAAGGTTGGTGAGGAGAGGAGCTCCATACAAGAGAGAGGATGAGGTAGGAAAGAGACAGTATATGTTTGGATGAGGGAGTGAGATAACGATTGTGACGATACAGCATTCCGAGCTTTTGGTGTGTTTTCTTAACACTAGTTTGTATATGAATGTCAAACTTTAAATGTTCATCGATGATAACACCTAGACATTTTGTATGGAAGACTATTTCAATGAGAATATTATTCTGACTATGGAGAAGGAATTTTTATCAACAGAGGTGTTTTTAGATGGGGTAAAGGTCATGATTTTGGTTTTGGATGCATTAGTAGCAAGATGACTATTCAGCATCCAAGACTCAGTACAAAAGAAGGCATCTTGTGTTAGTTGCATGAGTTTGGGGAAAGATTGAGCAAAGCAAATTATGGTGGAATCATCCGTGTAATGGACAAGTTTGGTATTAAGAATGCACTGATGAAAATTAATAATGAAGATGTTAAAAAGTAAGGGACCCAGTACTGAGCTTTGTGGAACGCCTGCTGGAGTGTGAAGGAAGGAAGAGGTACTATTGTTCCACTTGACGGCTTGTTGTCTATTAGAAAGGTAACTGGAAAACCAGTTAATAGAGGAGCGGGAGAGATTGAGAAGAGAGAGTTTGGACAAGAGAAGGTTGTGGGAAACACTATCAAAGGCCTTTGATAAGTCTAGGAGAAGGGTAGATACAATGTTGCAAGAGTCTCGGTGCAGTTGATGATGTCAAGGAAGGAGAAAAGGGCAGTGGTAGTACTATGTCCAGGTGTAAATCCATGTTGAGTTGGAGAAAGAAGTTGACTGTCTAGGAGGTAGGGAAGGAGTTACAAGTGTATGCCATTTTCAAGGACTTTTGAGATAGGGAACAGGATGGCTATAGGACGGAAGTTGGAGATTTCAGTACTGTTGCCTCCTTTGTGGAGGGGAATTATGAACACTTTCTTCCAGAGGAGGGGTACATAGGATTCTTGGATTGAACGGTTAAGTATGGTGATGGGAAGGGCTATGCCATTGGCAACTAACTTTCAAAAGTTAGATGGAAGGTTGTCTGGGGCATGAGAAAGTACAGTTGAGTACACGTACCACAAATGTAGATGTTCGAGTGTATTCACTGTTGCAGTCATTACATTTGGGTAATCCTGCTGGCAGGTTGCCCTCAGTCGATCCGAATTCCAAAGTCTTGGGTCCTGCATTGGCTGCTGTCGTCCCTTCCCTGACGTCAGGCCATCAGGGGTATAAAAGAAGCAGCCGACATCATTTTCTTCAGTTTTTGTTGCCCCAGATGTCAGGTGCCCCCTAAAAGGGTAGCCAGAATTTATATATATATATATATATATATATATATATATATATATATATATAAATACATACACCAATATAAACTTTACCTTCATCTACAAGCAAATACACCACATAGGTTGGATAAATCAGTGAAGGAAAGAAAAGTTCCAGTAGAAAAAAGGGGGATGGCGGGTGGGTAACCTGGACTGCAACAGTGAATACACTCGAACATCTACATTTATGGTAAGTGGACACAACTGTACTATGTTCTTCGTGTTTCACTGTTGCAGTCATTACATTTGGGTAGAGTCCCAAATTTATGGTTGGGAAGCTGGAGCTAAACAGCATTAGGAGCGGCTATGAGGCCCTGCAGAACTGCAGTGACAAAACCTGCCCTGGATTTAGAGTAGAGTGGCAGATGATAGTGCTTTGTAAAGGTGTGCACTGAACTCCAAGTAACAGCCTCTAAAATGTCTTTGGTTGGTACTCCCCTGAGAAAGGCTGCTGAAGTGGCTGTAGCTCTGGTTGAATGTGGTCTAACGCCCTTAGGCACTGGCTTGCTATGGTGTAAATAGCAGAAACGAATGCAGTGGCCTATCTACTTTTAAATAGTCTGCTTAGAGATAGCCTTTCCTTGTGATCCTGCAGCATATGCCACTAGTAATTGCCCTGTCTTCCTGAAAACTTTGGTTCTGTCCAAGTAGAATCTAAGCTGTCTGTGTACGTCCAAAGAATGCAGAATTCTCTCCCCCTTGTTCTGTGGATTTGGATAAAAAGTTGGCAGATGAATAGTTGGTTAAGAGCCACACTGGACACCACCTTAGGCATAAATGTTGGGTTTGTCCGCAGAGAGACCCTGTCTGGATACAACATGATAAAAGGATCCACAGCCATGAGTGCTTGTAGCTCTGAAACCCATCTTGCAGAAGTTATTGCTAGGAGCAGAGCTGTTTTCCAAGATACAAACTTTATGTCAGCAGTAGCAGCTGGCTCAAAAGGAGGCAGGGTGAGTTTTTCCAAGACATAGTTGAGGCCCCATGCAGGCATTGGTGATCTCCTTGGAGGCCTTAAGTTTTTGGCTCCTCTGAGGTACTGCTTTAATAAATGATGAGAAAAGATTGGTGACTCTGTATTGGAATGAGCTGAAATGGCAGAGGCATGAATTTTAATTGATGAAAAAGATAGGCCTTTGTCCAGCATCTCAGTTAAGTATTGCAAAATCTGAGGAATATTTGGAACAGCTGTATCAGTTTCTTGTGCCTGGTTCCAAGCAAATAATCTCTTCCATTTTCCAGCATAAGATTTTCTAGTACTAGGCCTTCTGGCTTCCAAAATGACATCCATCACAGCTTTACTGAGAGGTGTGTTTTGTATGACATTACATTATCCGCCATGCTGCCAGGTTTAAAGTTCTGAGTTGGCTGTGCAGGATCTGATTGTTTTGCTGGGACAGTAGATGAGGTATTTGAGGTAAGGTCCAAGCTGGGCATTGAGACAAGTTCCTTAGGATTGGATACCAGTGCTGGCGGGTCCAGTCTGGGGCAATCAGTATCATCTTTGGCTTCTCCTGTCTGACCTTTAGGAGTACCTTGGGGAAGAGAGGAAGGGGAGGAGAGGCATATACTGATAGGTGTTTCCAGCTGAAAGATAGGGCATCCACTTTCCATGCTTGTCTGTGATAAGTCCTTGTGCAGAATCTTTTTAGTTGGTAGTTGTGAAGGGAGGCAAATAGATCTATGTCTGGGCATCCCCATAGATCTATGTCTGGGCATCCCCATTTCCTTTTTATCATACTGAAGACTTGTGGATCCAGCTGCCACTCGTGGGGATCCATGAGGTTTCTGCTTAGTTCGTCTGCCAGAGTGTTTTCCTTTCCTGGCAGGAATTGTGCCTGCAGATGTACTTGGTAAGTCAATGCTGTGTCCCACAAAGCCATGGTTAGTCTGCAAAAGGGGTAAGAATGTGTGCCCCCCCCTGCTTGTTTATATACCACATGACCGTGGTGTTGTCTGTCTTTATCAGTAGTTGTCCCGGATGAAGTGGGTCCTTGAAGGCTGTCAGGGCATTTTGAACAGCTAGCATCTCCTTTTGATTGATATGTAGATGCATTTGGTTTGAGGACCATGTGCCCTGAATGCATCTTCCTGCCATGTGTGCCCCCCAGGCATAATCTGAAGCATCCGTTGTTAGTGTTTGCCTGGCTGAGGGTAATGTGAATGGCTATCCCTTGTTCTGGTGACAAGCCTTCGCCCACCATCGAAACTCCTGTTGCAGGCAGGGAATGAGAGTAATCATTGTTTCCAGGCTGTGGCAATGTTGAGTCCAAACACTTTTTAGGTACCATTGAAGTTTCCTCATATGCAGTCTTGCATACGGAATTAGTAGGATGCAGGATGCCATGAAGCCCAAAGCCTGCAGAATTTTTCTTGCAGATAACTGGGCCTTTGTTGCCAACATTTTGAAAAAGATAGTCAGTTGCCTTTGTTTGTCTGGCATGAGATAAGCCATCTGGGCAGTTGCATTTAAGCTTGCACCCAGGAATATTATCTCTTGAGAGGGTACTAGTTTTGATTTCTTTTCGCTGACTGTGTACCCTAGGCATGTTAGAAGTCTTTTCACAAACGCCAGATGCTGTAGAAGAATGTCCTTGTTCTCTGCTTGAATTAGACAGTCGTCCAAGTAAGGCTATATTTGTATTCCTCTGTCTGCAGAATGCAATTACTGGTGCCAGTCACTTTGTAAAGACCCTGGGCGCAGTAGATAAGCCAAAGGGCAGTGCAAAGAATTAGTAATGCATTGAGCCAACCTTGAATCTGAGGTATCTTCTGCATGACTGTCTGATTGGGACATGCAGGTATGCCTCTTTTAGGTCTAAAGTCACAAGCCAAGCATTCTTGCCCAGCATGGGCAGAAGCTGCTGCAAAGTCAACATTTTGAATTTTGGTATATCCAGGAATGTGTTCAGAATAGATAGGTCCAGTACTGGTCTCCAGGCCTTGTCCTTTCTGGGTACCAAGAACAGTCTGGAGTAAAATCCTTGTCCCTGCTCTTGCTCTGGTACTTGTTGAATGGCCCCCATGTCCATGAGGGATGAGACTTTTTTTTGCGCCTCTGCCCATTGATTTTTTGGGAGATCTGGCCAGCTGTTTGACTTTGGCAGGGTATGGAAATGGAACTTGTAGCCTTGTGACACTATATTTAGAACCCACTTGTCCTGGGTTATAATGTACCAATTTTGAGAAAAAAGTGCTATTTTTCCCCCTAAGGGTGCTGCCAGGACACAAGTGCTTGGTGCCGGCAGGGGGAAGTTATTGGGACTGTTTCTTGTATGGCTGTGATTTGTCTTCTCCAACTTTGGAGGTAGAAGCACCCCATTGCTTTGACCTGTATGAACCTTGCGCCTGGGATCTGCCTCTAGGGTGTCTGGATCTGCCCCTTTGAGGACTGTCTGACACAGGAAAGGACCAATTCTTTGTAGGCCAGTGTCTACTAAACCTAGGTGGCTGTACTTGTAAAAAATCTTTGACAGTTTGCATAGATTTAGCTTTGTCCTCCATTTTCTTTAACACCTCTTCTGCCTTAACACCAAACAAAGTATCATGCTGTAAAGGTGCATCTAATAATTTAACTTTAGCATGATCAGGCAGATTTTGTTCCTTTAACCAAAAATGACTCCTAATTACATAAGCCGTAACTACGGCCCTGCAGGAGGCCTCCAAAGAATAAAAACCACATTGCAAAGTATGCTTTCCAACTTGTTCAGCTGCATGCAATAAATCCTGCATTTCCTTGTTTTCTGTACATTCACAGTTTAACAACATTTTCTGTTTAAGCAAAGCCATGACATGTTGCTGATATTTGAGCATATGAAACTGACAGTTTAAGGCCCTTATAGCCAGGGTAGCAGATGTGTAAACCTTTTTTCCCCATCTATCCAGTGCCCTAGAATCCCTGTCAGAGGGGGTAGAGTTTTTTGCAGCGGAAGCCTTAACTCCTTTGGGACCCTGTGAAATAGTTTCTGGGTCAGCAGTAGGGTTTTTAAAAAGCAATATATGAGAGTCAGGAACCCTGCAATATCTGTCAGGCTTAACAGGAGCTGGAGGTAAGGAGTCAGGGGTCAGACTAGACTCCGAAAACACAAAATCTACAATGTCTAACACAGGTGGAATGGCTAGAGGCCTGTGTTGAGGTAGTAAAAGGAAATCCCTGAGCCTCTTTTTAGATTCTGAAAAATCTTGGCTCTCCCAGTGGAAATGCTCCCTCATGGTATGCAAGGTTTCCCCAAAAGAATAATCCACTAGAGGAGAAGCTGAAGGTATAGATTCTTCAGCATCAGAATCGAAGAGAATATTCCTGATCAGAAGAGGAATCAGAAGAAATAGAAACCTGATCTGAAGATTCATAGTCAGTCTCTTGCCTAAGCCTCTTATCAGGAGGGGGATGGGAACCCCTGATCAAGGTAATCAAGTCTTCGGCCATTTTGAGCATCTGTTTTTTGGGAATAGAGGCCTGTCCACGTGGCTCTTGAGTTTGTTTCATTGCTTTAGAAGGTGCTTTAGTCTTTGCCTTTGAAGCTGAAGTCGTTTAATGTAAAGATGTTTAGGTCTGAATACACCCTCTGAAGCCGGTGCCTGCTCAGCGCCTAGGCAAGGAATGCAGTAAGAATGAAAGTCCTTATGAGGTATTTGCTTTCCACAAGAAATACAATTATTAACTTTTTCTGACCTCGGTCTGGAGCAAGAAAAAAGTTTCCCCAACGGGGTACTTAGCTTTATTGAAGACTTTAGGTCTGAAACTCGAACACGAAAATCTCAGAAGTTGGCTGACCGGCAATTGCGAACTGCTTCTGCTTCGGGCACCGCGCGGCAAGAAAGACTGAAGAAAATGGTATCGGCTGCTTCCATTATACCCCTGACAGCCCGACGTCAGGGAAGGGGCGATAGCAGCCGACGCAGGAACCAAGACTTTGGAATTCAGGCTGACTGAGGCCAACCTGCCAGCAGGATTACCCAAATGTAATGACTGCAACAGTGAAACACGAAGAACGTCATGGTTTTAGTTTTAGTAGAAGTTTTTTTTTATAATGTGTAGAGAGATGGGTTGCATGGTAAAGGGGAGAGATGTGTAGTGCTGACGTAAGTGGGATTAGAGTTGAGGGTGTGGCATGAGGGTGGAGTAGAAGTGTTACTGGAAAATGATGTGGTGAGCTTGGCTATTGAATCAATAAAGAAAGAGTTGAACTGGGTAGCTAAGATATGATCTGGAGAGTTAAGGTCAGGGCAGGGATGGTCTTTTTTGCCAGGAGAGAGGAAAGCAGAGATACTGTTCCAAAATTTTTTGGGGTTGGATTTATGATTGTTTTGAAGCTTGAAGTAGTAGGACTTTCAGTCTAAAGCAATTTGTTTTTTCACTTTATTATGATGTTGCTTATACTCAGTAAGGCCGTTAGGTGTTTTAGATTTATGGTAATGCTTCCAAGATTTACCTCGGAGATACATGAGTGTAATAGTTACTTTAGTTAGCCAAGGGGTGGATATGGTTTTGATACTTTTAGTTCTGGGGGGAGCAAAGCTATCTACTAGGTTACTGAATGTAGTACTGAAGTATGTAATAGTGTCAAGAGGGAGGGTTTTCACAGGGTTCCAGTTCATATGTTTTAGTGAGTCAGAGAAAGCTAGAGGGTTGAAGTTTTTTAGGGTATGAATTAAAATGTAACTGTGGTGAAAATGGAGGGAGGATGGTGAGTGACGAGCAAAGACAGGGAGATGATAGCTGAGGGAGTTGGCTAGGGTGCTGTTGCCAGAAATTGAGTTGGGTGAGCAACTAATATCTAGTCCAGAATACTACCGGGGTTGTTATCTTTATTAAATCTGGTAGGAGAGGTAATCATTTGGGTGTAGTTGTATAGGTTTATATTCTGAGGTGATGTAGGTGATTGAATAGAAGTCCAGTTTATATTTACATCACTTAGGAGTATAGTTTCATTGCTTACATTGGATGAGAGCCAAGAGAAGATATCTTCAAGAATGGCAATGTTATTTCCTGGTGGAATATAAAGGGCAACTATACATAGGTTTTTATGGTTATTCATTTTTAGGAGGGCCAGGATTAGTTCAGCTGTTGCGAATTTGGGTATAGGCTTGGTAAAGGGTGTCACTATTAGGGAAAAGGAGAAAAGTAGGGCTACTCCACCACCTTTCTTTAGAGTTTTGTCATTTCGTATGATCTTGTAGTTGGGAGGGTAATTTCAGAATCTTTTATGTGGGGTTCTAGCCATGTTTCAGTGATAGAGAGAATGTCAGGGTGGTAATGGGATAGCTAGGCATGAAGGGTAAGAAGTTTATTGCATAAACTTTGGGTGTTAATGGTAACAAAAAGGAGAGATTTATGGTGGGAGGGTGAGGAAGACAAGTTAGGGTTAGAAGCATGGTTGTCTGAGGGTCCAGGATTAGGATGTATGTCACCAGAGAGGAGGATAGAGATTAGTTGGAGTAGGAAGGAGGCAGGGTCTTTAGATTCTTTGGAGTTGCAGTTGAGAGCAGGGTAGCTGCCGAGGTATGGATTGTGAGGGATTAGGACTCTATTACAGATATCAGGAAGAATCTTTCTAGTAAACCGGAGAGAGTCATTATAGTAACAGAGGTGAGGAGAGATATAAGTTGAGAGGTGAGATTCTTTTAAGGCATGTATTGAAGTTGTATGATAAAGAGGGGAGTAAGAAAAGTCAGGTAGTCTGGTAAGATAGAGTAGGCAGTAGAGGAGGAAAAGCAGACATACTAATGGTAGAGTATGTGTAGGTTTGATTTTCATGGCAGTGTAAGGTTACAGTATGCAGTGAGGATGTGCAGAGGAGAGAAGGAATTAGAAGGTAATGTGCAGAGGGGAGAAGGAATTAGCTGAAGGTAAAGTGGTGTGTGGTCTTTGGTAGTAAGAACGGGGAAGGAGAGAAGGTAAGAATAGGTAAGGGGAGGGTCCTGGGTAGTGGAAACTGGAGGCGTTAGCAGAGGAGGTGTGTGGGGATTGTCCAGACAGGCTGAATGCTATAGGGGTGTAGTTTTGAGGTTATAAATGTAGAGGCCCTGGGGCAGGTGGGAAATGGGGGCAGTATAGGGGAGCAAAGTGAGCCCAAAGGGCGAACAGAGCAGGCATTGCTGAGAAGGAGGAAGGAGCAAAAGAGACCAACAAAACAATCAGTGATACAGGTACTTTCAAACATTGAAAGGTACTGACAAGCTCAGAGGTATGTTACTTATGAGTTAAGGTTTGTTCAAATTCAATGAGAATTGAACAGGTGTGACAATTGTGCAAAAAAAAATGGGAAAGGACAACAGGCCTTAGAGCTGCAGGGAGCAGGGAAAATGTATTGAAAGTTACCTAATACAATATTAATACTAATACTAGTGGCATTCCTGAGAAATGTAAAATGCAGAATCTACCTATTACAGGGAGTGAAGTGGCTAGAGGGGAGAAAGTTGGGAAAAGGTACTGCTGCAGAACCGCTAGTGTGCATGCCGTGGGTTAGCAATACAAACACCTTAAAAAATAAGCTTTAACACAAAGTATTGCACATACACGCAGATGGAGGGGGTTATTTTTCAGCATATCCCTGGATTGTATGTTTCTCAGTCTAACTAGAGCTGCAGAAGAGGGAAACCTGAGAGAAAAATACCCAAGCGAGATGCACATGGAGGGGGTTATTTTTCAGAATATCCCTGGATTTCTTCTTTGGGGAGGTATGTTCCTCAGTCTAAATGGAGCTGCAGAAGGGGGAAATCAAAGAGGAAAAGTACCCAAGCGAGTGACGAGCACACATGTAGCATATTGCAACAGTGACCATGAGGCAGGAATGTTAATTTAAAAAACAATAAATAAATAAAAATCCCAGTAGTTGCATAACAAATAAAAATAACACAACATTAGTAAAAATAAATATGCAGCTAATAGAGTCAGTATGGGTGGATTTTATTCTGCCTATTTAAAGATCACTATAAGCTGGTCACATGGGATAGGATAAAGATGTCATACAAGCCTTAGGAGAGATCTGAAAGTCTTGAAAAGTAGTTAAAAATTTAAATATTATTTCAGCAAATTGGTAATGATGATGGTGGGTGATGAGTACAGCAGTAGCAAAATCTTCTCCTTCCAATGTTTAATAAGTTGGTGAAATACCCTTACTTGAATATTGCTGAAGTTTTCAGAGAGACTAAATATGAATGATGAAATGTGAACTGATTTAGTGAAAGTATTAGACAGGTAAAAAAGTTGTAGGGTGTCTATGTGACTCAATTCTAAATAAACTTCACCAATAATACATTTGTTAGGGCACATTTCAGTCTAAAGAAGAATAATAGCAGAGAAGATGTGGAAGCCATGTGAATTGTTTCTATGATCAAAAAGGTTATAACAGTTAGGGACAGAATAGCAGTGCTCAATGAGCTGGGAAGGTAGGCAGTGTCAGATTTAAAATGCTACAACTGTTGCTTTCAATTCCATGAAGAGCTTAAAGACTGTAATGGATAAAAAAAATCAACAAGGCTCAATAGGAATAGGAAGAAGCCAGAAGCAGGGTACGAAAGGGGTGGCAAAGAGAAGGAGAAAAAAAGGGGTGAGAGGTAACTGCAGAAGGCTTCAGCGTTAAGTTGCTGAGAAGTGGAAAAAATATAGGCCAGGAAAAGAAGCACAGATTAAATAAGATACAGGCAAATAACCTGTCCACAGAGAAGCGGAAAACACAGAAAGAAGAGTGGGTAGGGAACTAAAAGTATAAAGGTAAGTAAGCATCCATGTCATTGAGGGAGAAAATATTTTTATGAGTTCAAAGAACTGAGGAGGAAAGACCAGGCATGGTACAAACAGCTAATGAGTTCATTGAAGGTGAAGCTGTGAAAAGAAAGGTGAATAAAAAAGGGAAAAGAACAAGATACTTGTCCACAAATAAGTGGCTGACTGATGGAAGGGAGTCTGTAGTATAATTTTTTAGAGATTCATAAGTAAAGTACTAGGCTAGCTGCTCTCGTAAGCCATTTTAAGCTTTGTCAATTTTTCAAAGGTGAGAATCAAACTCTGAGGTAAACACCTTAACCACTGTATCAACCCCTTACATTGATGAAAAAAAGATATAAATTTAACGAGTAAACAGCCCATAAGGCATAACAGCATACCCAACACTCTAGTCATAGGTGGCTCTACAGTCAGGCACAATGATGTTCCACTCACCAGGCTAAACAAGGAGAAAGTTACTGTCAGCTGCCTGTCAGGTGCCAGGATCCGCCACATAACGCATGCATTCAGATCACTCCACAACAAGTACAAATATGACACTGTCATTGTCTATGTTGGTGTGAATGACCTGAGATGTACCTCCCTAGACTATATGAAAAGAGACATAGAGGAGCTCTCCGATCTTGTAGCCCAGGCAGGTATGACCCTAACCCTGAGTAGCATCTTGCCATCATCCACAATGATACCACAATACAAGGACAAAATGATTGACTTCAACAATTGGCTAAGCTTCTGGTGTCACTCTAAGGGGGATCCAGTATTTGTCTGCCTGGGACGACATGATCGACAGACCACAATGCTTTGCCAGAGATGGCCTGCACCTGTCGCCCTTGGGATTCCGGACACTGGCAAAGGCTCTTGCCACCCCTCTAATGCCTTTTTTAGGCAAGGTTCAAATGACAAATTCACCACCGTAACAGGTTCAAGCAAGCAAAATCTGAGGGTAATGCTACTCAATGCTAGAAGTCTAAACCTCAAAATGCACTCACTCGAGGCACTCCTTAAAATGGAGAACATTGACAACTGTGCAGTGACAGACCTGTTTCAAAGCTCCAGTTAGCACCCCTGCGTTACCAGGCTATAATTCATACCACATCTTTCGGCCACCTAACCTGGAACGAAGCACTAAAGGTGGAGGTGTGTCCATATTCATTAAGGATATCCACACCTCCACGCTAGTTACACAGTATAATGCATCCGAGATTATCCAAGTGCAACTAACTCTGGGCAAGATTGCAACCCAAATTGTAGCTTGCTACAGACCCCCCACCATGCCCCAGGATTCCCACTCCTCATTTCTTGATACACTGGAAAGTATTAGGGTACAACCCAACACCCTAATAATGGGCAATTTCAACTACCCCACCATTAACTGGGAAAACTACTCATGTACCAAATCTTTTGCTCAACGTTTTCTGGAATTCATACATTCCAACACCTTGGATCAACTTATTCACACCTCCACCAGGGACAGCAATATCCTAGACCTGGTCATAACCAACATGGGCAACCGGTGTTCCACACCAGAGGTCAATTCCTCGTTGGTCAGATCCGACCACAAGCTAATCACCCTAGACATCCACATCCCGCCCCCATCCCCAATTAGGGAAAACCCAGTAAAAAACTTCTCCAAAGCCAACTTCACACTTCTTAAGACAGAAGTGGCAAACTTCATGACACCCATGCAGAAGGACAACAGAGGTACGACTGCTGAATCCTACACAAATGCACTTTATAAGCACTTACACGAGTGCATGGATCATGCTATCCCTAATAGAACCAAGATGCTATCCTCCAAAAAAAGGAAGCCAACCTGGTGGTCCCCTGCCATAAACAAACTCTGTAACAGAAGAAAGAAACTGTTGCATAAAAGAGTAAAATCCCATGACTGGAGGAACTCCCTGGTCAACCTCAGTAAGAAGCTGAGTTCTCTCATAAAATCCTCCAAAGCTAGTTATGAAAACAAAATTGCCACTGACTCTAAAGGCAACCACAAAGCATGATATAGCTATGTCAAGAATCTCAATGGCAACACTCAGATCTGCTCTGAGTTACAGCACAATGGCACTAAATATACAGAACCAACTGATATACCCGACATCCTGGCAGATAGATTCAGTGCTAACTTTACCCCCCCCTAGAGGGCCCATCTCTATACCGGAAGAATGCAAAGTTCCTGTAATCATGGCTACACAGGTAAAAACACACTCTCCAAAGCCAAAAACACAGCATCCATGGGACCTGACAATATCCCAGTCTGCGTTCTACATGAACTACAGAATGAACTGGCACCCTACCTAAGTACCATGTTCAATCATAACCTCACCTCAGGCTTTGTGCCCGCTGAATGGTGCACTGCAACAGTTATCCCACTCCACAAAGGGGGAGCCACAATGGACCCCGGGAACTACCGCCACATTAGCCTGACGAGCCAGGTCTGCAAGGCCATGGAACGTACCACCATGGAACTCATAAGCAAAGACATTGGTAATCTCCAAACTCTGGATCCTACCCAGTTCGGGTTTGTAAAAGGCAGATCATGTCTCCTAAACCTGATTGACTGCTTCAAAGCAGTCACCAAAGCCATAGATGAGGGTAAGGTGGTTCACACAGCTTATCTAGATCTCGCCAAGGCTTTTGACACCATCCCCCACTATGGAATTATAGATAAGCTCACTAAACTACGTATAAATCCCTATGTCACAAGATGGGTTGCCAACTGGCTCATGGACAGAACCCACACTGTGAAAGTAGCAGACTCCAAATCCGACTTCAGACCAGTGACAAGTGGAGTACCACAGGGTTCAGTCCTGGGTCCTCTCCTGTTTGGTATCTACTTCTCTGAAGTACAGGCTAACACAGAAGGTCCTTGGCTAACAAAGTTTGCAGATGACTGAAAACTAGGAGCCATAATATAAACTCCTAACGATGTGGACATACTACAAAAGGGCCTCACTGAGACAGATGCCTGGTGTCAAAGCCATGGCCTGAAGCTCAATGCCAAAAAGCGTACTGTCATCCCCTTTGGTAAAAACTCTGTACCCATGAACTACCACATAAGTGGTAGTCTACTTAACGCCGAAAGTGTGATAAGAGGCCTTGGGACACAGGTGGACAGTAATCCCTCCTTTGATAATCACATCGCCACAGTGTTCAGGAAATCCTTCTACATGGCTCACCTCATTACAAAAGTTTTCTCATCCAGAAAAAAAGAGGTCATGGTTCCCCTCTACTCATCACTCATTAGACCCATTATAGAGTACAACGCCCCTTTTGTTATGTACCTCGCAAGACATCTACAACAACTGGAAAGGCCACAGAAATACCTCACAAAGAGGATTACTGGCCTCAAACAGATGCCCTACGCAGACCGTCTCAAAAAACTCCAGCTTTACTCCGCCGCATATCGCCTACTCAGAGGCGATCTCTGCCTAACATACAAAGCTATGTCAAACCCAGAGCTGCTGGACATGCTCCACTTAAAGAAATCCCAATCCCTCCGAGCTACATGCTCTAGGGACCTAAACCTTGTCACCACAATAAACAGAACATGCTGGAGGGATAGATTCCTGTCCCAGAGACTTCCCATACTCTGGAACAGACTACCTATCTATGTCAAACAGAGCTCCTCATTAGCACTCTTCAAGAAAAATCTTGATGAATGGATGGAAAATAGGAAATTCACCCCAGGGATCACTTCTGTGGCTCTGTTCGACGGGCAAAGGAAAATAATTTTCTTGGGTGGCGAAAGCCAGGGTACCTTTTTGGCTAGGCTTATATTGGCCCTACAGCTAATAGCCTAATACTTACCTATAAAGTGAGAGAATCATGGTAGAGGATTCATTAATACTGGAGGGAAGATATCGGGGGGTACTAAACTGAAGTTATCTATTGCTATGTACAAGTAGGAGAAAAAACTAGATGGTGCATAACTCCAATGAACATAGCTGGAAAGAGGACAATGAAAGAGGGGGTCTGCTGGAGGTGCAAAAAACACAAAGCAGATACTGTGGATAAGTCTATTTGTTCTACAGATGCCTATAGGTGAATGGGCACTGTCAGGCATTTTAGAAGCACGGGGCTCAGTAATGGGGAAACTAATTACTCTGTTATCAGAAACAGACAGTGCTAAGCCTTTCTCAGGGAGGACTGGATATAGGCAGAGGAGCAAGGACAATAACACTAGAACTACCATGTAGGTTGAAGTAGCAGACTAAGGGAAACTGGGACACATTTAGCAAGTCTGGGAGCTTGAAGCTGCTGGTAGTCTCTCTTTCAGAAAATCCTTGTTTCAGGAATAAGGTCTATGAGGTAGTGGCCCTTGATCATGTGATAGTAAACCTGCTAATACAATGCAGGGAAACAAATGAGTTTATGGACAACTTGGTTAGTATCTATACATTAAAAGACCTGAAAAGAAGATTAATGGAAGCTTGGGTAAAAGAACAGGAACTAGCAACATTGAGGGTGCATGAGAAAGTACTTGGACATTTCCAGAAAGTGAGATGGCCAAATTAAGAGTAAGAAGAGAAAAAAATAAAGTGAAGATAAAAACTTTGTCAAGACCATGATGTATGACAGCAAGAGCACAGATAAAAGTGAATGAAAATGGTAAAATAATAATTGGGTATATAAAGGATGTAAAAATGCAAAATCTCACACATAGCAAAATCACTGTGAAACAGTCTGCATTTGGATGTCCTGTTGCAGTATCCTAGGAATCTGTAAGGTGGAAGATGCCCAACAGCCATGAGATAATAAAAACTTTGGTACATGAAATACTTATATATACCAATCACAATAGTGGACAAAATGACCATTGCAAGAAGTAGATATTTAATGTTATTGACAGGGAACCAGATCTTCATATGGTACAATTCTACAGGAGAATATAGACCTGGAGAGATGTGCTGCAACACAAGAAAAGGTCATATTGGAATGGAATAAACATACTAGCTAAGGAAATTGAGTATAACGCCCCCTTCTGTATGTACCTCACTAAGCATGTACAGCAGCTGGAGACACCGCAGAGGTTCCTGACTAGGAAAATCCAGGGTCTCAAACATATATCCTATGAGAATGGACTAAAGTCCCTGTCTCTCTACTTCATTTCATACAGATTGCTCAGCGGCGACCTCTGTCTGGCCTATAAGGCTATCTCAAACCCCTCTTTAATGGAAATGCTGCATATCTGTAAGTCCAACACCACACGGGTACTTGCACTAGGGATCTCAACCTGGCCCGTGACATTAATAGAACATGCTGGTGGGAAAGATTTGTGTCCCAGAGGCTCCCCATCTGTGGAATAGGCTCCCCCTTCAAGTTAAGCAGAGCTCCTCACTGACCAATTTTAAGCGCAACCTGGACAACTGGATGGGAGACAGAAAATTCACCCCAGGATCCCACCTATGTCCCTGCTAGACAGAGGTAATAGGTGCTGACCTTGGGAGAAACGGCACATAATTTGGTTAGGCTTGTAAGGGCCCTTGAGCCAAAGGACCAGTGAAGTATACAATATGACATGGTGAACTGGTATGGCAGTGAAAAACACACTGGACTTCTCAGAGTGGATACAACTGACTGAAGACTGCATATACAGCAGACGGGAAGAGATGGGTTTTTCATCAGATGCACAATTAGCCCATTTTCCTTCAGCAGATTAAATACAAATTTAAAATGCAGTGTTGCTTTTTATCATATGCCTTATCAAGCAGCATACGTTGACCGCTATGACTTGTTCTTTTTTGCATCTCTCTTTGGAATGATTACAGCAAATGTTGACAATCCATCTAAAAATCTTACATCAGAATGTACTAATGACTATACTTTGCTCATCAGTACAAACTAGTGCTCCAGACACAGACACCATAGTAAGCAGGGGATTACAAATGTCTAACGCTCCCCAGTAAGAGAATGGAAACGCCTAAAGTAAAGGATTACAACAATAAATATTTATATTACGTAGTATGTGATGCCCCTGCACTGGCCCAGTAATCAAGGAGCCTCAACCCTCACCACTGGCAACAGTGAGGGACGTACACAATGGCAGGATGACACGTACACACACAGTAAAGTGCAATTTCCCTTAAGGGCACACAGAGACCACAGTCAGTCTGGGGCTGGTTTCTCCCTCTTTCTCCAGATCCCCAATACGACTCCCCACTGGCACAGCTATAGGGTTGAGAGCTCAGTTGAGTGGTCATGCCAAAACCTCCAGCACCCCCTCTGTCTAACCAGTGCTTTGTGTCCCTCCCACGTAGCTGACACACACACATACTTCGAGATTTGATTTATATACAAACACACACACACCTGGGAAAGGCTGGCACAGGTTTACTACTACTTATCACTGCCACCGACCACTACTTATCAGCTACTATAAGGCTCTTACAAAGGGTGTACAATCCTACTGTGTAATGTTACTACTTTCCAAATGGTAGTTTTGATCAAGAGCCAGGCTATTTAGGAGTGGCCTGTACAGTGTCAACAAATACATATGAAAGTACTCTAAGAGCTTAAATATGTCTTACAAATATTAGCCATAAAGGTAGGTTTAAATATATTTAACAACAAATAATAAAAGAACAAGACAATACTCAGTCACAAACAGAGTTACTTCAGGGTTCAAAATCAAAGGAAATATTTTAAAACAACACTGCAGGCCAGTCTCAAATAAATACAGAAAACATCTAAAGTAATATTTACTATATTCTTATCTATATGTAAAAGAGATACTATGCCCTAAATCTTACTTACAGGCAGGCAAATGCAGATGATGATGAGTGGATGTCCTTGCTAGGTTCAAGACAAAATACAAAATGCACAGTCTCTCTCTCAGAGAGTTCTTAAATCAGTATCACATTTTACTGCTGGGTTAGCCTGGATGACATTGTTTTTGTCACCTGACTTCAGTTCCCAGGCTAAACCAGAAACTAACAGAATTTCACATCTGTGTGTGAGAAATACATATCTCTCAGACTTTTGTCCAGAACTGTACAGCTGCTAGGAAGTCATAAAGCAATAAAAAACACTTTACATTTTAAACCTGGCAATTACTTCTCTCCAAAACAATAGAAAAAGCTTCTAGCTCTAGACATTGTATCTTCTTGCTACACTGAAACTTACTTTTATAGCACATCGTAAAGCACTTAATCTCAACTTATGTTCTTGAAGTTTTGTAAGTTGGGTCTTCTATGTTCCAGAAAGGTATACTGTGGTTACATTCTTGAAGCTCAGTACATAACCTACAGTTCTGTATAAATCATATCAATATTCACAAGTGACAGAGAAATATTTACAAAAGTCCAGATAGCTAGGTTGGCAGTGTCACATTCCACCTCCCCCCCCCGAAGACTCAAGCTTGTTTTTCAAGTGCCCCTTGATAAACATTGCTTGAGAGGGTTGAGCCTATCTGGGAATACCTTACCCCATTCCCTATCTTGACAGCCTATCTGCATTGGCATTGCTAACCCCACTTCCGTGCTGCACTGTCATATCATATGCCTGCAACCCTAGGCTCTACTTTAGTAACTTGGCATTTTGCTGGCTGGCTCGATGTAGCCATGTTAAGGGATTGTGGTCTGTAACTACAGTGAATTTCCTTCCATACAGATATGGCTGAAGTTTCTGCAGTGCCCACACTATGGCTAGATATTCCTTTTCTACAGCTGCATAGCATTTCTCCCTGGGTTGCAGCCTATGACTGAGATATACCACTGGGTGCTCTGAGGAAACCTGGCTAAGTACCCCATGGTTTGAAGCATCTACATGCACAACAAATTATTTGCTATAATTTGGACTGGCTAACACAGGAGGTCCACCCAAAGCTCCTTTAAGCTTCTGACATGCCTGCTCACATGCTGGGGTGCACACTACTTTATCTGGCCTGTTTTTCCTTGTCGGGTCTGTTAGGGGAGCAGCTATGGTACTATAATTGAGGACAACCTTTCTGTAGTACCCTGCTGTCCCTAAGAATGCCCTCACCTGCTTTTTGGTAACAGGGGCAGACCATGCCTGAATGGTTTCCACTTTGGCAGGTTCTGGCCTGATCTTACCATTCTCCACTCTATGTCCAAGGTAGGAGACCTCTTCCATACCTACCTGACATTTGCTGGGTTTAATGGTCTGCCAAGCACCTCCCTGACATGCTGAAGGTGCTCTTGCCAGGAATGGCTGTAGATGGCAATATCATCTAGGTTACTAAGGGCACAATCTCCTGCTCCTGCTAAGATACGATCTACTAGCCTCTAAGAGTCGCATTTTTCATCCAAAAGGGCATTTTTGTGAACTCATACAAGCCAAAATGAGTCATAAAGGCTGATCCCTCTCTAGCATTTGGAGTCAAGGGCACTTGCCAGTAACACTTGGTAAGATGAATAGTGACAAAATACTTAGCCCCACTCAGCTGCTCTAGAGCTTCATCTGTCCTAGGCATGGGGTAAGGATCTGGCTCTGTGTGACTATTCAATTTCCTGTAATCTACACAGAACCTGGTGCTGCCATTCTTCTTTGGTACCAGCATCACTGGACTCCTGAATTACCTCTAAGTCCAACATTTCCTGTATCTCCTCCCACATAGTCTGTATGACTCTCATGCACCCTATAAGGGGCTTGCTTAATAGGTCTTTGGGATCCTGTATCCACATGGTGCTGCACCAGGTTGGTGCACCCTAGTTTCCCAGTGAACATGCCCCCAAACTCCTGTAACACTGCTCGGATTTCTTGGACTTGGGTAGGAGATAGCTGCTGGGACATTGCTACCCCTTTCACTGAGGTGTCAGTCCGAGCCTCATTGAGAAGATCAGTCAGCATATCCCCCTCAGACTCCTCCTACCATCCACTGCAAATACTCAGCACAAGTGCCTCCCTATCATGCTGACATGGTACAATTTGTGCCCCTGCCTTCTGCCTAGCAGTTCTACCATGTAGTTAACATCACTGACCTTCCTTACTACCTTGTAGGGTCCCTCCCAGGCTGCCTGAAGCTTGTTGTGTCTGAAAGGAATGAGAACCATTACCCGCTGCCCTACAGCATACTCTCTAGCTTGAGCATTCCTGTCATACCAGACCTTTTTCTGCTGTTGGGATTCTGCCAGGTTCTCCTGGGCCAAGCCCATGAGTTCCCTGACCCTTGTCCTGAGGTTTAGGACATATGCCACAACAGACTCCTTGTGGGATTCACAATCACCCTCCCACTCATCTTGAATAAAATCTAGAGGTCCCTTCACCTTACGCTCATACAACTCAAAGGGTGAAAAACCTGTGGATTCCTGGGGTACCTCTCTGTAGGCAAACAACAAATGGGGCAAATATTTGTCCCATTCTCTATTAAACTGGTCTGCAAATGCCTGTAGCATCGTCTTGAGTGTAGAGTTTAACCTCTCAACAAGACCATTAGTCTGGGGATGGTAGGGGTGGTCTTTAGGTGCTTCACCCCACAGTACTTCCACAGACAAGCCAGCAGGTCTGACATGAAATTGGCACCTCTGTCAGTCAGTATTTCTTTTGGGAAACCTACCCTGCTGAAAATCCCTAACAAAGCATTTGCCACCTTTTTTGCCTCAATGGAGGACAGAGCCACCGCCTCACACTATCTGGCAGCATAGTCTACTACCATTAGGATATGCTTTTTCCCTGTGGAACTTGGGGTACTCAGAGGCCCCACAATATCCATAGTTACCCTCTGAAATGGCTCCTCAATCACAAGCAAAGGTATCAAAGGAGCTTTCACCTTGTCTCCTGCCTTGCTTACCTTTTGGCACTGCTCACAGGTCCTGCAGTACGCTGTTAGATCTCTGGAAATCCCAGGCCAATAAACGTTCTGCATAATACATCTCTTTGTACATTTTATGCCCATATGACCTGCAAAGAGAATATCATGGGCTATGGCTAGACGTGCCAGATGGTAGGCTCTGGGTACTACCAACTGTTGTATTCTCTCACCCTCTAGCCCACAGGGGTCCACTCTCTATACAGTAACATTTTTTCCCAGTATACAGATTTCCCTTTTCCCTTGAGAATCAGGTGCCTCACTAGCTACTGCTCTCAGGCCTTGTAATGTAGGGTCTTATAGCCGAGCCTGTCTCAACTTTCTCTTAGCAACCCTTCCCAGCTCCCCTTTCACAGGAAGTCTGGTATTCTCTGACAGCTGTTTTTCACTGGCAACCTGGGTACTACTACTCACCTCTGCCCTTGTAGTCACTCTGTCCAAGGGAACATCAGTACCCACAAGCAGCTGTGGCTCACCTTCAGTCTCACTGCTACAGGGTAGCTCCCTCTCTGAAGTAACCACCTCACCAGTCCTGGCTGCAAGTGTGCGGTCTGTCTTGGTCTCCCACATGCTTGTCTCCAAGCCTGACTGCATGTAACTGCATGCACACACAATACTGCATTATCAAAATCATTCCCTAACAGGACATCTGCAGGGATCTCCTCAAACACACCTGCTTGCTGGCTTCCTTTTCCACCGTCTAGCCACCCTAGCCAAAGGTATTTGGAATGGGGTCCCTTATACAGCCCTGACTGGAGTAGATTGCCCAAGCAAGTAGTGCTCCTCTGTAACCATTGCAGGCTTCACAATGTTTAGATCAGAGGCTGTCTCTGTCTCTCTCTTAGCCATGGCTTCTTTCCCATTCACTAAGATAGGATATAAACTCTTGTGGTAGTTTAGTACCCTTAGGTTCATAGGTTGGTACTAGGCTATCGGCCCTAGGGCCTATACGAGCCTAGCCATAACAATTCCCTGGCTATTTCTTCCTGCACTATTTACTTCGCTGAACCCCTGTCTAGCAGGGCGATGGACGTGATCCCTGGGGTGAATTTCCTTTCTCCCATCCAATCATCAAGGTTCCTTTTGAAGAAGGCCAAAGAGACACTCTGCTTGACATGTATGGGCAGTCTATTCCAGAGTATGAAGAGTCTCTGGGTCAGGAACCTATCCCTCCAGCATGTTTTGTTTATTGTAATGACAAGGCTTAGATCTCTGGAGCGTGTGACTCTGAGGGATTGGGATTTCTTTAAGTGTACCATGTCCAACAGCTCTGTGTTTGACATGGTCTTGTATGTTAAGCAGAGATCACCTCTGAGCAGACGATATGCGACAGAGTATAGCTGGAGTTTTTTTAAGGCGGTCAGTGCAGGGCATCTGCTTTAGGCCTGTGATTCTTTAGTGAGGTATTTCTGTGGCCTTTCCAGTTGTTGCAGATGTCTTGAGAGGTACATACCAAACGGGGCATTGTATTCTATAATGGGTCTAATGAGGGATGTGTACAGTGGGACAATGACCACTTTTTTCTGGATGAAAAGCCCTTAGTGATGAGATGTGCCACAAAGAAGGATTTACTGACTGTTGTGGCGATGTGGTTATCGAAGGTATTTAAGTACTGATATATATACAATTGCTGTGATAGTTTACTACTGCTATATCTGTGATAAAACTGTCTCCATTGGCTACCTAAATTGTCTGGTACATAACACTGTAAGTAAGGCATTTTTTTATGTCAAGAGCTTCATATGCAAATGCATAACAGTTGCCTGAGCCTTTTTTACTAAACAATTTGTTTGTACCTGTGTAAATAGTATAACGTGCTGCTACTCTTAAACCCAATACTCTTCCTGCCTGGGTGATAATTTATTATTTCATTTACTTTTTACAGCACTTCTCTCTCATTCCCCTTTCAGAAATCTTAATGTAATAATCTTTTTGTCTCCATCCTTTCATTTAGTGACCACTGTCCCTGCGAATGGGTTATCATTCAGCCTCCCCACTTACTGAATCCTCGGCCATTGACCGCATCAGCCATGAAGTAACCAGCCACAAGGACTCAAGGGCTTTAAAAAGAAAATAAGTTACTGTAGGTGTCTAGCTACATTTCCCTCTTAGCCTGCTACTGTAGAAAGTACCTGGTCTAAAGCAGAAATAACTGGCTCTACCCATGGCTAGGGACAGCAGCTGCTTCCCACCCCATCAGCTGTAAATATATTCCCCAGTTAAACTTTTTCTTTTTAGTTATCAGTAAACCAAGATAAAGCTCTAGGCAAAAAAAAGGTAACCCAGTAGATATACTGGAATTGGCCACTTGTAAAATAGAGGCAAAAAGGTACATAAACTGCCACTTTTTGTCTGCCTCAAACTAGGTATCTACCCAGAAAGGACACAGCTGAAATCAGGACTATAGATTGTTTTTTGCAGCATTTGCTGCTCAATTTCTCCTGAGTGTGATTTTCTACAAGAACTAACTACTTCACATTACCTGTGAAAACTGCCACTCCCCCTCCTCCAATATTGTCCCAGCATAGTTTTTTGAAACCCCTGGAGCCATCTTGGCTTACTCACAGCAGCTGCCCATTCCCTTCAGCTCGTGGTGTATCTCACTGTAAGTGCTTGAGCTGTACTTTTTATATTGCAGCTAAGGTCTCTACAAACTCAATTGTTCTATTGCTTTCTTACTGTCAGCATTACAACTGTTGCAGAACTGGTCTCCTATTTATACAAGTTGTAGACAAAGTGTTACAATGTATCATTTTTCAGTCTGACTTAGTGCTAGTGTGCTTCTTGCTGCTACGACTTGCAGATGCTATAGTATCAAACTGGGTTGCTACTCCTCATCATTTTTGTTTAGTACATACTTTTTAGTTAAAATAGACGCTAAGCTGTCTGACCGAGTGTTCTGTGATTCAGTTTGAAGAAAAGCATAAGTTAAGTACAGAACACCATATTATGGATAGTAGTCCTATTTTTCTGCCAAGTCAGAGCAATCCTTAGTTGTTTTAACTGCTGTACCATGAGAAATATTATAGCGATGTAGATATGTAAATGTCTGTTGTGATATTTAAGTACTGATATATAGGTTCATAAGTTAGTACTAGGCTATCGGCCCTAGGGCCTATACAAGCCTAGCCATAACAATTCCCTGGCTATTTCTTCCCACACTATTTACTTCCCTAGACCCCTGTCTAGCAGGGCGACTGACGTGATCCCCGGGGTGAATTTTCTTTCTCCCATCCAATCATCAAGGTTCCTTTTGAAGAGGATCAAAGAGGAGCTCTGCTTGACATGTTTGGGGAGTCTTTGGGTCAGGAACCTACCCCTCCAGCATGTTTTGTTTATTGTGATGACAAGGTTTAGATCCCTGGAGCGTGTGGCTTTGAGGGATTGGGATTTCTTTAAGTGTTACATGTCCAACAACGCTGGGTTTGACATGGCCTTGTATGTTAAGCAGAGATCGTCTCTGAGTAGACAATATGTGACAGAATATAGCTGGAGTTTTTAAGGCGGTCAGCGTGGGGCATCTGCTTTAGGCCTGCGATTCTTTAGTGAGGTATTTCTGCGGCCTTTCCAGTTGTTGCAGATGTCTTGAGAGGTACATACCAAATGGGGCATTGTATTCTATAACGGGTCTAATGAGGGATGAGTACAGTGGGACAATGACCTCCTTTTTTCTGGATGAAAGTCCTTAGTGATGAGGTGTGCCACATAGAAGGATTTCCTGACTGTTGTGGCAATGTGGTTATCGAAGGTGAGACCACTGTCCACCTGTGCCCCTAAGACTCTTATCACACATTTGGTGTTTAGTGTACTGCCACCTACATGTTTTTTCCCAAAGGGGATAACTATACATTTCTTGGCATTGAGCTTGAGACCACGGCTCTGGCACCAAGCATCTGTTTCTGTAAGGTCCTTTTGTAGAGTATCCACATCATTTGGGGATTCAATAATGGCTCCCAGTTTGCAGTCATCTGTAAACTTTGTCAGCCAGAGTCCCTTAGTGTTGGCCTGTACTTCAGAGAAGTAGATGCCAAACAAGAGCGGACCCAGGACTGAACCCTGTGGTACTCTACTTGTCACCTGTCTGGAGCTGGATTTGGAGACGGCTACTTTTACAGTGTGGGTTCTGTCAGTAAGCCAGTTGGCAACCCATCTCAAAACAACCTACTGTTGACATTTTGTCATTCTCACTTACTGGCTCTCCCACCTTGCCTCCGTGGACATCTATATGCTACATAGCCCCACTGGTTGCATTTAGAACATTTAACCCTTGGTCCTGGATGTGTACCTGGACTAGTGGCTTCCCCTACTACTGGCGGACTCCATTAGGGCAGTCTGGGCTGCCCAACATGGGTTCCCTTAGACCCATGAACAGCACTGGGTGTCCCTTTCCTGTGCAGTGATGCCCTGCTTGCTAGGTATAGGTCTCCCTTCTTCCCAAACTCATCTGCAGTATTGCATTGTCTATAAGCTAACCAGATTCTCATGTCCTCAGGCAAAGTGCTAAGGGCTTGTTCCCTCACCAAAAGCTCTGCCAGCCCTTCAAACGTGGTGACCTGACAACCACTCAATCACCTATGAAAATAAGTGCTTAGTTCAACAATATATTCACACACACTGTCATCTGACTTGTGTCTATACTCACAAAACATTTTTCTATAAGCTACAGGTGTTAACTTAAAGCTTTCTAAAAGTACTTTACAACATTATAATTGAAGCAATCAGTATCAGGCAATTTAGAAATAACAGTTACAGCTTTACCATGGAGTAACGGGGTCAGGAACTGTACCCAGAGCCCTTGGTCAACATTATAATGTTTACATACCCTTTCAACATATGAATGAAGCTATCAAAATTATACCCCTCTGTAAATTGTGGAAGAAATTTACTGACCTTTATTGCTTCTGGAGTTTGGTTACTCACTTCCCCATTACCTCCATGGCTCTGGTGAAGAGCTAGCATCTCCTTTTCATGTTGCCTCTGCCTCTCATTCTCCTCAGCTTTCAGGCATTGCAGTTTCTCATTTTCCTCAGCCTCAAGACACCTCAGTCACTCTGCTGTTTCTATTTCCAAACGCTTGACCTCCAACTCAAGTCTGTAACTCTAGGTGGATTTTTAAGTCCTCTGTTGAAAGGTTGAGCTGTCCATTTTCCTGAGAGTTGTACATCTCCAAGGCCAGTCTGACTGCCCTCCTGGTTGCTATTCTGCGATGCAGCTGTGACTAAAGCTGCAATCGTGTTTGCTTTAATCAGGCTGGCATGTACCAGTCCTTTAGCCTTGCACATCTCAGCCAAATGGCTCCTTGTCAGCTTGCCATACTCCTCTGCTGACATGCTTGCCTGCTCTCCCTGACTAACTAAGCTAACAAAAAAAAATAAAGCAATTGCGATATGAACTCTGAATGTTCGCTGTGTGGCTGCTTGAGAGTACAAACACCTTCAGTGACCACTGTACACAGGCTACAGGAATTCAATATCCACACCACTACAAGCAAATTAATATGTGATGTGGCTATCTCACCATAAACAACCAATTAATATGTGATGTGGACATCCCACCACTGTCCACCAATTAATATGTGACACCTTTGCACTGGCCCAGTAATCAAGGAGCTTCAATCTTCACCACTGGCAACAGAGAGGGTGCTGGAGGTCTTGGCTTGGCCCTTCAGCTGAGATCTTAACCCTATAGCTGTGCCAGTGGGGAGTCTTATTGGAGATCTGGAGAAAAAGGGAGAAACCAGCCCCAGACTGACTATGATTTCTGTGTGCTCTTAAGGGAAATTGTACTTTACTGTGTGTGTACTTGTCATCCTCCCATTGTGTACGTCCCTCATTGTTGCCAGTGATGAGGCTTGAGGCTCCTTGATTACTGGGCCAGTGAAGGGGCGCCACATAGGGAATAAACATTTTAGACATTTAGTACAAAATAATCTTTCAAAATACTGTTACACAGTCAGATCTGTAGACTAGAGTTCAGAAAGGTAAAGTTACTTCATACAAGTATTTTATAATATAAAATCTGAGAACCGTGACAAAGGAAGGCCTAGATACAATTCAATAAAACAGCCATATTGTTGCTTCCAGTAATATTCAGGAATTCAGGGCATCATCATCAATGCAAATTAATGAAAAAAAAAATTAAGGCATAACTAATTTAGTTTTTAGTAGATTGGTGCTGTGGTAGCGTTGTCGCCTCACAGTTAGACGTTGCCCGTTCGATTCTCAGTTAGAGCGTCTTCTGTGTGGCGACATGCTTGAATGGGCATTCCTTCGTTGAAGGTTGTGCATTAGGCCCAGCAAGCCAGCATGTAAAAATCTACTGCCAATCATTAGTGGACCGGAGTTCCGCTGTGGAGACCCCTAACCGGGAAAAGCCGAAAGACACAAACAAATTTTAGGTCTTTTATCTTCCCATTAAAAAATATATAAAAGTAAACTATCATGTTCTTACACTATTGTCCTGCATTCTAGTCCAGGCCATATGTCAGGCAAGTTAGAATTAATAGCTGTCTGAGTTACATATTTATGGGGATGACACTCAGCAATATCCTCATACCATCCTAATCTTCCTGTGGCCAGATTGTCTCTATATAACTTGTTTTCTCTGATTTAGTGAAAATCTTTTACTCTGTTTAACCGAAAAGGTGTTTCAGTGCACTGCATATGACTGATTATCTCATCCAACAGATTACATTATAAGAAAATTATTCAGTGGTCAGCAAGAGAAAACTGAAATGAGAAATTTGTCACTATATGCTGTCCAGAACTATCATTTAATATAAGTTATTTCCATTAAGTGTATTCTGTATTACATGAAGCTAAATCTGTAAACTGTGTCACTTTTCTCAAAATGCATTGTACTGGCTGCTCAAAAACTTGGATTAAGAAACAAAACCACTGAGTAGTTATATAATAGCAATAATAAAAGCCTTGGTTTTCTTAAAAGTGCCACCTGTTGGCCCTTTTTGTTTGCAGTGTCTCTGCCTCCACTGCTGGGAGTAAAAACTAAAATTATGCTTCATGAAAATGTGCTGTAAAAAAAAAAAAAAAAAAACATCAGTAAGTAAATGTCATGACCCAAGGGTGGCTACCAAACTATTGCTGAGGTATTGCTGCTAATGTCAAATTAGTGATTACAAAACAGAGACACGGAAAGTATTTTCATCTGTACAGTCTGCCTAAGCAAGATTCTGGAAAAGTTTTATCAAAATGGATTTCTAACACTGGAATTTATGCCACTAAGTGTCAACAACTACAGCTAAAATAAAACCAATATTCTAATGCCTACATAGTCCTAATTGTATGCATTCTATCTTGGCAAAGGGATCCTGCTCAAAAACAGAACTACATGAAAATATAGTTTAGATTTAACTGGATTAAAAACCTACTTACAGGCAGCTCCAAAGGTTAAAAATTAGGTAAGTGTTTAAAAGTATAGCTCCACTTTTATAAAGGAACAGAGAAAAAATACTAATTGCACAACAGGTGGCAGAACCTCTACTGTTAAAATGTTTTATGCCCAGGACCCTCTGTTAGAGTACACCATGCACTCACTACACACACATATACAAACTGCATACTCCTGTACCTTCAAAATTAAATGTTTAATCACTAAAGGAACAAGAGGCTAGGGTACTTCTTCTCTCAGTATTAGAAACAAACACCGGTGCTGATTAGTTCCCATGCTGGATAATCAGCGCTATATCCTTAAGTGAGCAACTACTCCACTTTTCATCTTTCAGATTTTATTACATCTTCTGGTGCAGAGGGCAGTGCTGACACAGAACATTTTTTTGTTTGTCTGTCTGTTTTTTATCCTAATGATAGTCGATCATCAGCATCCCTCCTCACACATAGCCACTAAATTAGTTAACAAATAACACTTATGGTTGTCAACATGCCCTGATGGAGTTCCACTTAGAAAGTCTTTTTATGTTTAGCCTGTTAGCATAACACAGAGGATTCTGAGCACTGCAGTAAATTCAAATAAGCTACACAATTAAGACGTCAGAAAACCTTAGCTTATTTCTTACAGAGAAATGATTCATATGTATAGAAAATTGAGTTGAAAAAGAAATACATCGTAGTGGCAGAAAAATAAGACTTTATTCCCACAACTCAGCTACACTTGAGGTTGGCATTTCATTTGCCTGACTGTCAGAGGAGGGAATATGAAGTTGGTGATTTCTGTACAGTAGTGGTGCTGCGGTAGCGTTGTCGCCTCACAGCAAGATGTTGTCCCGTTCGATTCTCAGCTAGAGTGTCTTCAGTGTGGAGGCATGCGTGAATGGGTGTGCCTTTGCTGAAGGTTGTGCGTAAGGGCTGGTAACTTGGCATGTAAAAATCCACTACCAAACATTAGCGGACCGGAGTTCCACTGTGGCGACCCCTAACCTAAGCCGAAAGACACAACAACTATGCCTCTGCTGTCAACCATGCCTTTTAACGACAAGCTAAAAACACACATGCACAATGCAATGATACTGACATCAGCACACACATCATATATTCTAAAAATTATCCTGAAAGTGAAAGAGGCTATTGAGCCTGAAGTCGCTGTAATGGAGAAGCCTGTATTTTGCGCCTTCTCAAAACTATTTTTTCTCAAAATAAAAGGGACCACGTCCACTGTTTCAATTCTGCTGCCTGCATACTATTTAAAACTGGCAAAGAAATGGGTTCATAGGACAACACCTCAGGAATAACAACAGTCCTTTTCAGTGACTGATGTTATTTCGAATTTTGGATGGAATAAACTACAACTACTTTGGTATCAATGAAGGCCTTAGATGAGATAAAGAAAAATACATAAAAGTCTATGTCCACCTTCAATTGGAGAGGATGATTTTTTTTCAGTTCAACACTTTGCTCCTCAATATATCCTTTCAAACGATGACAATTCTTCTTTACTGTCATTTGACTCACCACTATAAATTATCAATGTTCAAAGAAAATATTACTACTATAGGTGTGAAATATAACTAGCCTATGCTTGTGCAAGTGTTTACCGATATCAGAAACTGTGGGGAATACTAAATGTCCTTTGGTGTAATGGGGTCTCCCAGTAGCAGTGAGAGCTGAAAGGTGCTATGGAGGAATGTCCTGCATACCTTTAAGGAGGCCAGAGAAGAGGAATCTTGCAGTGTGTGAAAATTAAAAAATGGCACAGAGGAATCCATAATTAATTGTGGCATCACTGCTCTCCAATAGGGTAGGACCAGAGAAATATGGGTAAAGACAGGGTCTAAATATCCACTGGCAGACCAAAAAGGAAATTTGGTCCCCTTTTGATTGGATGTCTTCTGAACAGAGGGTCTCTTGGTAGAGGAGATAACAGAAACAAACTTTTAGAAGTCATGCAACTTACCTATCATTGGATTCAGAGAAGCCATGTAGCAACCTCTGGGTATGCAGGTCTGGGTTAGACTTCACAGAAAGTGAAACACCAACACCTAGATAACACAGAGCTTTAGTAGGGCCTGAACCCAAAGAAGATATGGAGAAGATGGAATTGCATTTGTCTCAGAAAGATGCAATCAGAATGACTTCGACTTTGTGTAATTTAGCTTTGTAAAGGAAGCTCACAAATGCAGGAAACTCAAGAAAAGCAGAGAAGAGGTTGTCTGGCCAGTTATAAACTACAACATTCCTTGTCCAACCTCCCAGTGGGTTGATTAGAAAGACAAGAACCTGGAGACAATTTGTGCTTGTTAATCAGACAAATAGGTCAAACACTGCAAAGCCCCAAACACAAAATATCTTCTTGGCCTCTAATGGATTGAGTGAAAATTTATGAGGCAAAAGAAGGCAAAGGCTTAAACTGATGGTTAGCAAACCTTCACCATCATCATCATCAACCCCCTTTTTCACATTTTCTACATGGGGTTGGGGTGTCGCATCACCATCTCTCCCTATTGAATGCCACTCTACTACCATCTTCGACAGTCATGCTCGACTGTCACAGGTCTTCTCTCACACAATCCATCCACCTCTTTGCTGGTCACCCTCATTTCCTCTTGCCGCCTTCTTGTCTGTTCCAAATCTTCACCAGATTGTTTTCTGCACATGTGCCCAAACCACTGTAATCGTTCTCTTTGACCTTTTTTGCAAATGGATCTTTAACCTTTTCTGCAAACCTTCCTCCTAAGGATTATGCATCAGTGGTCACTGTCACCTGATGAGTCTGAATGAACAAGGGACTTCCTACCTCAAAGTTCAATGGTTTATCGTCAAGATAGAGGAGAATGATGCAACCAGGAAATATGGGTAGGATGGAGAAAAATGTGTTGTGTTCAGATCAATGGACTTATGGGGTCTACTGAAGAACTTTCATGAGGAGTCTGGCATGAGGGTCTGGGTCTATATCACATTGCTGAATGCTCTAAATGTTGAACGCCTCTTTGTCGAACCCTATTTGTCAAAACTTCATCAGAACAATCGTGTCAGCAAAACTGTTTCCCACTGTAAGTAAAAAGTTGGCCAACCATAACAAAAACAGCATTTTAACCCCCCCCCAACTAAATATACCAACTCTGAGATCGCACTACAGTGGGGGAAAAGGGCAAACTCTCGATAATGGCCCACTTGGGAAAAAGTTTGGTGAAACGATCATTCAACAGATGAGGACTATGACAAATCGTGTTCGATAAAGAGGCATTCAACATTTAGAGCATTTGACGATGTGATATAGACCCATGAAGGTCTACATAGATCGTTATTACCAGCAAACCTCAGAGCCACTGGTCACATCTCCTTTATCACTGTTTCAGAGTATGCAAAAAGAGAGACCATTTGACTCAGAGACTGCAATCAGTATGAGCTCAAAAAGGTTCAACAAATCCAGGTGTCAAGGGAATGACCAATGAATTTAGGATCAGAAAGATTTTTTTTTAAGTTCTCTGTCATACCATGGGAGGAGTTAAACATATACAACTTTGCTGGATGAGACATTTCTATGTCAGAGGAGCAAGGAGACAGTCATCAGAAAAAGAAATGTCTTGAATTCCTGCAGCCTGAGATAAGCCGTTATGGAGGATAAGCCTTTGGTGAACATGCATATGGCAGAGATGATTCTTAATGGAAGTACCTGAAACCGACAGTGATTAGTTCCTACCCAGAAGGAGACAAACCTCCTGTGCTCTTCGGTGATCTTCATGCGGAGACAAATGTCTCAGAGGTTCAAAGTGCACATCCATTCTCTTCTGAATAGCTACAGAAGGATGACATGTATCATGATAATTCAATAGGACTCTGACAACCAAACATCTTTATGCAACTGTGATCCAGAATGGGTCTGAAATCCCTTTACTCTCTGGCAATAGAAAACAATAGAATAAAATCCTAGTCCTAGCTGGTCCAGAGAAACCACAATAACGGTTGTTTTTGAGGAGGTTGAGCACCTTCTCTCTTGCTAAACACTTTCTGATGGTGTCGGACATCACAAGAGAGTAAAGATGGAATCCAGTGGTAGTTGAGAAAAGAGACTGATTATCCCTTGACAATAATCTTCCTTATCTATGCACCCCTAGAAATCTTTCTTCAAAATTGCACATAAAAGACTCTCCACCCCCAAACACACTTTCCCTGGTAGAGATAGTCAAGAAAGGATTCAAGACTGCTGCACAACAGTATGGGGATCCCACCAGCTTTCTGGTAGTTGATTAGGGATATGAACTCTCAGCCTACAATCTGCCTAGGGCATAATATCCAGCTCTGGTTCTCTGCATCCCGATGGGGGAATGCTGCACAGGGTGAAACTTAAGTTCACAACCAAAACTGCCAGACTGATTTCCTTCACACCCATTAACCACTCATCAACTACAGGACAGAACAAGAGGGTCCCTGGAAGACACAGCCAAGAAAGGACACATTGATATCATCTGTAACCTAGGTAACACACAAGCAAGAGTGGCAGTTAGTAACTCTGCAAGATCCTGCTGCCTTAGCAGCTCCTTCCATGAGAGTAAAGCCAATGTGGACCTAAAAGTTGTTTAGATTCAAAGAATAAGCCTGAAGCTTAATCTTATATTTTAAGGTGCAGCTCTTCTCTTCAGCAGCACATTGCAGTTCAACAAGACAGGTTCATTTGAAAAATCTAGCATGTGCTTGAGACAATTAACCATCCACAAAGAAATGCTTCCTCATTCTCTGCATGGCCCAAGACTCCATGACAAGGAGATGAACTGTGGTATAACGTGGGGTCTTAAAATTTGAAGATTCCACTGTAGGAGATAGGTAAGAAATTAAAATGTTATCAGAGACACTGGAGGAGGGCAGGAAAGCAGGAAACTGGGAATGCCACCAGGAAAAGGGATGAGAGCCACTGTGGATACAACTGGGTCTAAATAAAGTTTCTTAATGGCCTGAAAGCACCAGAAGGGGGCCACTGGAAAAAATAGGAGTCACCACCTGCACCTTCCCCAAACTCTGGCAACGTCTCCGGTGTCTCCAGTGACTAAAAGACAGGTGCTCAAAAACTTAATGCCTGGAAAGCTGACATTGTAATTGACACTGGAGCAGATTCCTGCCCTACCTGCACTACTGAGATTGACGGTGTTAGGACTGACATAGGAGACATCAACATCTTACAGATAAGCATCATTTAGACCACTAGCTGCACAGTAACAGAAGGATGAACTGAAACTGTCAACACACAAAAACGCTTAGCTGGTGATGCCAACAGCTGGCACAGCTGCCCTGGGTTGAGGAGGTTGAAGATATGGGAGGAGACTGCTGACAGACCAAGGCTAAAGGTAGAAGGGTAGCAGTCATAGCGGGAGTTAGTGCTTTGAGTCTTTTAAAGGTAACTCTCAAGCAATAGTGGAGTGGGGAAAAAAAAACAAGGGTTGCCTGACTTGAATGAGAAATAACAGTAACAGGAGGCTGAGGAGATGAAGCATGGGGAAGCAGAAACCTGTGAGAAGTTTTAGCAGAGAACTCCATCGCAGTAATTTATAGTAACTTAATGGACTCTACCCACTGACTCACTGTTCTCTTCAAATAAACCTGGCAAGGAATGTTTGGGAGAACAACTCTAAGAGGCAGTGAAAGGCTTACTGAATGATCAGCTGTACTTAGATGATCTACAAGTAAAATTCTTACTGTTCCCCTCTTCTAAAAATGGGAGATTTTCTGAATTCCTATTTATCTCAGCAATCACAAAAGTTTCTTTGGCAGTTGTTTACTATCACTGTGTTAAGGGCATGTTCACTTACCCTTATTATGATATATACCATCGATTTTTGCCATGTTTGTTACATTATCCTGTTTTACTGTGGATGAAGTGTTATAATGCTGGAAATTTTTAAATTATAATATTATGTCATACCTTTACAGTATGCATTCACTTCTTTTTGATACATTTGCACAGTTTTATTGGTATTAAACAGTTAAACTGGCCCCTATTTAATAGTTTTTTAAGGTTCTTCTACCCCCCCCCCACCTGATGACCATCATGCTTTCACCTACTAGATTTGAACCTATGCACTCCCTCGTGATGGTTGGGTCCGAGAACCACTGGGGGAGACAGTCATCTGTTGTAGTCACCTTTCAGTTACCCATGAGGGCTACTTGTATGCTCTGGCATCCTAGTTTCTTTGACTGTTGTTTCCAATTACTATATTAATGGAAATGTTCACTTACTTTTATTATATTTACCATATAATGTTTGCTATACTTGTTATATAATCCTGTTTTATTGTTGATGTTAGAAAGTTGAAGAAATTTCAGTTACAACATTATTGCATAACTAATACAGACAATTTCAAGACATACTCATTTGCTTATAGTATACACCTAAAGATATAATTCTTTCTACTGTTTTTGCATTTGTTTACCAGGTTTGTCTGACTGTGTCGAGTCAAAAAACATTTTCAATAGAGGCTGGGGGAGAAAACATATTACAAACATTTTTAAACAGACATCCAGTGATATACATGAACAGACATTAACAACTACATACACATTGGCTAGATTACAGTCATATGAAATTACACTATTAACTATATCTATGCATTTGTAGATGCTGAACTTGAAGATCTGAAAGTGTGTATGTGTGGGTTTGTCAAACAGATGACAGGAGTATGTAATTAGCAGTTAAAAATTCAAAGAAATTGACAGAAGGAATGAGATAGGCCAGAAAATGTTAATAGTGTAGTTAAGAGGTGGGTTATAAAGCAGGTTCACTGATAATTTTGTACATACGTACGTATATATATATATATATATATATATATATATATATATATATATATATATATACACACGCATACATATATACATACACACACAAATTCATATATATGGATCTACTTCACTTGATCTAAAACTCATTCGAGTGACACCCATTTGACTTAAATTTCATTTGACTCACAACTCATTCAACTGACTCCTATTATACCGACATTTAAGACAGACTTGTGGGTTTTCCTTCACCTGTGACTTGCTTGTGATAAAAAGAATTACTGTAACTTACAGTGTTGACCATAAGAATTCTGATAGTCATGTAGAAAGTAGTGCTGTAGTGTTTCTAAATGTGGGTTTGTCTCTCTTAATTTTTATGGGAAGTATCTAAAGTAATTTGGCGAATGTTTTGTGTGTTCCCAGCAGTAGTGGCAGCGTGTAGAATACTGTAAGGCAAGTTAAAGGTATATGGCCTTTTCCCCACTATAGTGCGATCTTGGAGTTAGTATATATAATTGGGGGTGGGGGCACATTCCACCCACACATAGTTTGGTTGTACATTGTCTCGTTTCTGTTAAGAGGGTAAGTAAGTAGTTTTTAAGCTCAGGAAAGGGTTTGTTATTGATGTTCTAAGTGTGCTGGTCTATGGTTTAAGATTTAGCATGTTGAAATTCAGCACTGTAAGCTGTGAAATGGGAGTCAGTCAAATGAAATTTAGGTCAACTGGGTGTTAGTCAAATGAGTTTTAGGTCAAGTGAAGTAGATCCATATATATATATATATATATATATATATATATATATATATATATATATATATATGGTTCCCCTTCACAAGATCGAATGGATGGAAGCTCGAAATTCATAATCTTGAGACCAGAATCTTGAACTTCCATTCACTCGATGAATGGGAGCCTTAGGTTTAAAAAAATAAAAAGTTAACTTACCTTATTGCGGTGGGCCAGGTCCCCTTGTACCCTAGCAGTTTAAATGTGAATGTTCCGTGACCGCACTATAGCGAAGGAATGGAAAATCTTCTGTTTTGAGCTTACACATATAGCGCGGAAGGGGAAATTTCCCTTTCCTTCACTATAGTGCGATCTCGGAGTAGGTATATTTAAGTAGGGGGGTGTGGGGGGTGCAGGGGGGGCAAAGCCCCCCTGTGAAAACTTTTCAAATATGTTCATTTTTTTTTTACCCTTTCATATGTTTGAGTTTCTCTAAATTCAAGATTCTGGTTTCGAGTTTAGAGAAATTTGATCATATGAAGGGGAACTATATATATATATATATATATATATATATATATATATATATATGTTTTGGAATATAAAAAAATGAGACTACAATAAATAATTTCAAAACTTTTACCACCTTTAATGTGACCTGTAACCTGTACAATTCAATTGAAAAACAAATCTGTTAGGGGAAAAAATATAAAAAATAAAAAAACGTACAATAAGCTGGTTGCATAAGTATGCACACTCAAACTAATACTTAGTTGAAGCACCTTTTTATTTAATTACAGCATTTAGTCTTCTTGGGTACACACCTGCCATCAATTAAAGAGACTCTGATTATCCCCAAATAAAGTTCAGCTGTCCTAGTAGGATTTTCCTGACATTTACTCAGTTGCCTATTACAGCAAAAGCCATGGTTCGCATAGAGCTTACAAAGCATCAAAGGGATCTCACTATTGAAAGATATCAGTCAGGAGATGGGTACAAAAAAAAATTCAACAGTTCTGGATATACCATGGAACACAGTGAAGATAGTCATCAAAAAGTGGAGAAAATATGGGACAACAGTAAAGTTGCAAAGAACTGGACGACCTTCCAAAATTGATGAAAAGACAAGAAGAAAACTGGTCAGGGAGGCTGCCAAGAGACCTACAGCAACACTGAAGGAGCTGCAGGAATTTCTGGCAAGTACTACATGTGACAACAATCTCCGGTATTCTCCAAGTCTGGGCTATGGGGTAGGGTTGCAAGACAAAAGACTTTTCTTACACAGAAAAACATCCAGGCCCAGCTAAAATTTACAAAACAATACATCAAGTCTCCCAAAAGCATGTGAGAAAATGAGTTATGGTCTGATGAGGCCAAAGTTGAACTTTTTGGCCACAATTCCAAAAGGTACGTTTGGCGCAAAAACAACACTTCGCATCACCAAAAGAACACCATCCCCATAGTGAAGCATGGCGGTGGCAGTACAATGTTTTGGGGTTGCTTTTCTTCAGCTGGGGCATTAGTCAAGGTTGAGGGAATTATGAACAGTTCCAAATACCAGTCACTTTTGGCCCCAAAACTTCAGGTGTCTGCTAGAAAGCTGAAGATGAAGAGGAATTTCACCTTTTAACACAACACTGACCCCAAGCATACATCCAAATCAACAAAAGAATGGCTTCATCAGAAGAAAATTAAAGTTTTGGAATGGCCCAGCCAGAGCCCAGACCTAAATCCAATAGAAAATCTGTGGGGTGACCTGAAGAGGGCTGTGCACAAGAGATGCCCTTGCACTCTGACAGATTTGGAGAGCTTTTGCAAGGAACAGTGGGCAATGTGTCATGCTGACAGACTCCTACCCAATAAGACTGAATGCTGTAATTAAATCAAAAGATGCTTCAACAAAGTATTAGTTTAAGGGTGTGCACACTTATGCAAACAGCTTATTGTACGTTTTTTATTTTTATATTTTTCCCCCCAACAGATTTCTTTGTTTTCCAATTGAATTGTACAGGTTATAGGTCACATTAAAGGGGGGAAAAGTTTTGAAATGATTTATTTTGGTCTCATTTTTTATATACATATATATAGTGGGAATATATATATACTCAGTGGGAATGGGATGTGGTTCCACAGCCTAGCGACACTAAATGGAATATAGAGTTACCTGCAGTATTAGATGATTTGGTTATAGTGATTCTAGAGTGTAACATTCTGTTAGGGGAGTAGTGGGCTGGCAATTATCTGGTTTATAGATCAGTTTGTATACTGTAGTTAGCTAAGAAAGAGCTAGGCAATGTGGTTCTAATCAGTTTAATTATCTGAAGGCTAGGTAATGATGTGTTTTATTGTTACAGTTCACTGCAAATTTGTCCAAGTTATTGTAACATTGCTCATGTTTGAACAGCTATCAGACCTGAAAGATAGTTATCTGAAGGCTAGGTAATGATGTGTTTTATTGTTACAGTTCACTGCAAATTTGTCCAAGTTATTGTAACATTGCTCATGTTTGAACAGCTATCAGACCTGAAAGATAGTTAAGATAGGGGCAGCATAACGGAACGGATGGAATAAGAACGTAGAGGCTATACAACCTCTAGCTAGGTCAGTGAGGCAGGTTTTTACTCTGTATGATGTATCTACTTTTTGATGACTTTTTTTTAACCACGTGATACACAGTGGCCGAATTTTAACTGGTCCTTGGTGAGGACTTTCAGTAATTTTGTGTGGTTTGCTTGTTCTATCATGGTGGTGTTGGCAGAAGCGACAGTGAACTGTCTTGTTTTGGTAGAGATGTATTCTGGGGTAAAGAACAGCAATCTATGTCTTTTTTTCTTTTTAGGGTTTAGTAGTAGTTGGGAATTATTTAGCCATATTTCAGTTGATAAGAACCATTGTTGTACAAGGTCTTGGAATTTAGAGAGATTTGTCAGAGCAGTTTAATGTTGAATCTCAGCATACTGAACTAGGGTAACATTGCTGTAGCAGTGTAGAGGTCATTGATGAATATGTTTGAAAGTATGGGGCCTGGTATAGATCCCTATCAGTTAGTACAACAGGCTAATGTAGATGCATCTAGGGTGCATGGTTCAAGTCCCCTTTCCCCATGTTTTACTTTTCTTATTAATCTCTGGTGTCTAACCCCCCCCCCCCGATTCTAGTACTGTTTTAAGTGTCATTATGGCACAAGAGTAGCACTCCTGGTATCTAGTGGTCCCCCACAGCCCTGTACTGTTTTAAGTGCCTTTATGGCACAAGAGTAGTATCCATGGTATCTAATGATAGTACCACATGCCTTATATGTTTATGCACAGACTCTTAATGTTAGCAACTATTGGGTTTGAGCCCATGATGGGGGAATGCCACTGATCTATACACCAGTGACTGATTCAGGGCTCAATACTGCATTTATACATATATTCTTTTTCTTATTAAAAATCAAAAAGCCAAGTATGTTTCTACTCCCTTTTCTGTGATACTACTTCAACTATCAATAACTACTAAAGGTTTTGTTTGCTATTGTAAAAATGGAATGCTCTTTGTTGGCAATAGCGATTTTGCCTGGAACATTCATGATGGGGCTGGAGGGCACAGAATGGCAGCATTACATAAATATTATTATGTTTGTGGAGATAGAGTTTACCCTTGGTAACCTACAGACTAGTCTTTTTGTTATGTTGCTCATGTTTTTCCAGCTATTTGACACAAAGCCTCTTAACTGGAAAGGAAAATTCGAAAGATTCGTCGTAGGATAAACATTAAGAACATTCCTAATGCAACTGGAGAAACAGAAACCTCATGGCTTTATCATAACACTGTTAAAAAGACTGCTTTTAAAGGATTTGCTCAGATTGATCTTAGTAATGGGGTAATTGCTGGAGCAGGGATTTTACCTGCTTATGAGGCAGTGAAATCTACATGGGAGTTTAGAAAACAGTCTAAGTTACTTGAGATCTTGAGTAATTAAACCTCTAAGTCTATTAATTTGATAATTCAAGAACTGACTGCCATGCACAGTGTGTTGCTGCAAAATCGAAAGACACTTGATTTTACCTTCACTTCTAAAGGGGGTACGTGCTAGCTCATCAAAATGGAGTGCTGCTCATTTATTTCTGACAATACAGATGTCATTCAGAGCCACCTAGAAATAATTCAAAAAGTTGCTGAACTATCACAAGCTCTTTATTACAAGCTAAATAAACAGATAGCTAACCATGCCCACTGACAACTAACATTTTCTGGATGGGGGGGGGTATTCTGAATTTTTTCATGTTGATAGTATGTATCCTCAAGTTAATCCAATCCTGAGGAAGCATTAATTTGCAAAAGAATACAATTAATACAATAACACTGACCCTGCTGGATAAAAATGATAGCAACATTTATGGAGAATAAAGTGTTACAACATTTTAGTAAGATGTATGATAATACTTTCAAGAAAACTGTAAAAATAAAAATGAAAAAAGAAAATGTATAGCCAACAATTATTTACAATATTCAGACTGTTGATTTGTTCCGTCAAAGGGTAGGCATGTTTTCATTGCAAATAAGACCATAGTTTTGAAGCTCTTGAGGTGATGTTTAAGTCAGTGAGGATTTGTGATCCAATCACAATTTTCTGTTTTGCATTTAATAAACAAATGTGTATGTATGTATATATTATAAAATTATGGTTTCAGTAGCTCAAGGAAACAGGACCTTGATTTCCTAGTCTCCCACATAAGTGTCTTTCTATGCAATAAAGGAGATAACTATTCTCTGATGAACTGTGTCCTGTGAAAGTTATTTGGTACCTTAACACACCTAAATGAGAGGAAGACAAATTACTGCAGGCCTTGGGTAACTTATAGCACTCCGGCTAAAGATTTCACTTACTTTACTAGTTAATTTGTTTTCTTGTATTAGAGTGGGTAGCAAGAGCACAGAAAGTCTGAGCACAGAAAGTCTCTCTTCTTGTACTACTGAAAAAGGTACCTTATTATATCTTCTGTGAGTAAATTATCCACTTCTGCTCCATCAAAAAACACCTTTCCCTAGGCTGTGATGACTTGGACGGAGATGTACTGGGGTGAGCCAATGAATGGATTCCCACCACCCTTCTCTTAGCTGAGTGGACCTGCATTTCTTCGGTCCGATATAGTTCCCGCTCCTATATTATTTCCCCTGCCACTCTAGTCCTCACTAACCTTCATTGCACTGCAGCACTGGTCATCATGGGGAAATACTGGACTGATCCTCCTTCCGCTGCTTGCCTTATAGTACATAGTATCCTATGGCAGTGAAAGAACTGCCTCGTTCTCACTGAAAACGAACTCCTTCTTAACCCAAAGAACTGTCTGTGAGAGGTGTAAATAACTAAATTGAAGGGATGCCACTCTAAGCCAGTAGCATGCTGCGAATTTAACATAGTCTTACCCTCACCCACATCCACGCAACATTCACATACTATAAAAACCAAAATGTCTTATGCTGATGCACTTAAAAAAATCTCTACTCAAGCCTCCTCTTAAATCTAGGCAACAGCTTATACCCTCAAATCCACCTCCTGCATGCTAACCAGCATCCGCAGGTCTTAAACTAAGACACAGCACATTCTGTCACTACGATAAACCTGGCCACAAAAAAAGGGGTCACACCCCCAGTGCACAGATGACCTTAAGGAAATGTCCTTGTCATGGGTGACTCCATAGTTAGAGACACACACACATGCTCCACTCACTAGGCTGAGCAAGTGCAGAAGGATGATTAGCTGTCTATCAGGTTCCAAGATTCACAATGTCACTAGAGTCCCTCAAGTCCCTTCACCCAAGGTACACATACAACCTGACTGCAACCATGGGAGTCAATGACTTGAGTGTTGCAACTCCTTGGATCAAACAGGGACATGATGGAACTCTCAGGAGTATGCATCTGAACTGTGTGAAACCATTATTGACAGTATCATACCATCACCAAGCATGATGTTTCTCTAAAAACAAAAGTTAACTAACTTTAATTACTGACTCACCCACTGGTGTCATTATAAGGGACACTCCCAGAAAAAACGACCAGCAGATAGTGGTAACTGTAGAAATATATATTTTAAACATTCAATGCATCAGTATATAGTGTAGACAAACCAGTTTCAGCTTATACTTCTCTAAGCCTTCATCAGTGTAAAAGTACAAATAAAATCCAACATTTATATACTGTGTCAGAAGCCTGAAGATCAATTAGAGGTGTTCATTTAGTCCTGGGGCAAAAAGCTCTCCCAATTAAATAATCCATTCTTTCTCTTTAGCATTAAGTAGTTCATGCCATCCAGATTTATTATATTTAATTCCCAAAATTCTGTCAATAATAACAAAGTGAAAAGATGATGTTTTGTGGGATTCAGTATGTTTGAACAGAGCATTTGTGTTTCTTTTATTCTTAATTTCACTGAAGTGTTCTGATATTCTATGTTTCACTGCTCTTGATGTCTGTCCTACATAGAAAGCAGAGTACTTACAGATGGCAAGACAGATAACCCAGTCTGAACTGCAGTTGGCGAAAAAAAGAGATATCAAATACTTCACTAGTGTTTTTACTACTAAAACTTTTAGTTTTGTAGTACCCTACAGCATTGTGTGCAGTGACCACATGGAAAACATCCTTTGGCAACTTGTCCCTCTATGGTGCTTTGTAGCCTGTCTTTTGGTTTATACCATCCTTGCTTAAAATGATTAAACTAGGACGCCAAATTTTTACTATTTCTGAAGGAAAATTGACATTCATCTCCCAATATTCCAGAAGGTTATTGTCCGCCCTAAGGATTTTCCAGCTTCGTTGCACACTATCAATTAGTGCCCCAGTATTTCTACCATAAGTTGTCACAAGCCTAAGTTTGCCTTTAGATGTATCCTGCTTAGTTTGACATTGTAGGAGTTTATTTCTATCCATTGCATTAACCATATTTCTGGCTTGTGTAATATGACCTGTTTTATAGCCCCTTTCTCTAAATCTTTTAGTCAAGTCATCTCTGAAATGCAAGTACGAGTCATCCTCTGAGCATATACGTTTCACCCTCATATATTGAGATTTAGGAATATTTTTACATATATGTGGGGGATGATAAGCTGGAGGCATGGAGAAGGGAGTTATATTCACGGAATTTAAGGTATACTTCTGTTGTCAAGGTGTTATCTGAAGCTTTGGTTACCATCACATCCAAGAAAGTAATCCTTTCCTTGTCATGGTTTACTGTAAATTCAATCCCCCCATTTGTTCTCATTCAGATATTCAATGAACTCACCAAGAAGCAATGTGTGGCATTACAAGTTATTTAAAGCCTATATGGTTAAAGGTGTCACACCAAGAGGTTTGAGAATTAGAATACAGCCAATGGTGAATAATACAGATGAGGCTCTTCTCCAACAATGGAGGGATGCTCAACATAAAGCTACAATGCAATTTGTAGAAATACTGATTGGGTTTCATGATAGGACAATAGATGCTGAGATTGCAGCCATTACTAAAATAAGTGAACAAATTAAGGAATATGAGGGGCAGCCTATATACATATCCTGTCTTAAAAAAACTGAGTATAGAACTAACTAACTTAGAAACACAACTTAAGGAAAAAGAAAAAATTCCTTAGAGATGTGACAGATTATGAACAAGGGAACCCCTTTTCTAAAGATAGGGGCAAGCATGTCAGGTTTTCACAACAACATAGGAATTCTGCTAAAAGAAAGTGCCCAAGATCAATACTTAAGAAATCTGGTATATCAGATACATCAGGGGAGGATTCTTCCTCTGGGTATGATATAGACACATCAGCATCCACAGGCTCACCAGCACAAAAGAGAAGGAATTCCAGTAACCCCTTGGAGTTAAACCAAAAAGGAGGGGGGTAGAAAACACAGGAAACATAGAGAATATGGAGGGACTTTTTCGGATGTTTGTGCAGAAACAATAAATGAGAATGTATTAAATATTTCAACCTACCCCCTCTCCTCCTTGGAAGAAAGTATTCTCAATAAAGGTTTATCATACATACCCGGCTCTTTTGTGTCAGAAGAACATTTTGCTAAAGATGTGGTTGAGTTTTGCAGAATTTTTTCAGGATAAAGAAACCACTGATGCTCATGACCACTTTAGATACCATAAATCCACATTTTCACCCCCAATGAATCACAATGTATTATTATTCCAAACTTCTACCCTTAGAGACCTTCATTTCAATTCTAGGAATAGTCAGGTAAGAGCCTGTAATGTAACCAAGCAAGAGATGACTACTTTTTCTAATTTAGCAGATAACCATGAGATAGTTATTTTGAGAGCTGATAAAGGAGGTGCTGTGGTGGTACAAAACTGGAAACAATATGATATGGAAGCCAACAAGCAATTGGCAGATAACAGGTACTATGTGCAATTTACATATAATCCCACTAAATATTTTCAGAAACAGATGAGTTTCTTTCATTTGCTGTAGAAGAGGGAATCATTACTGAAAATACCAAGAAACAATTTATGATTTTGGACCCCAGTAATCAATATATATATATTTTTTACCAAAAATACATAAAAACCTGTATAACCCCCCCCCCCCCGGGAGACCAACAGTATCTGGAAGAGGATCAATGACTGAGCCACTTTCCCAATATCTAACTAGATATTTAAAACCTTTACTTAAATGGGCGAGGGCTCGACTGAAAGACATTATGGAATTCTTACAGGTCATCTCTGAAATGCAACTAGAAGCTGAATGGTTACTCTGTACCTTAGATGTGAAAGCCCTATAGACTAATATTCCACATTGGGCTAGCATCAAAGCACTAGAATACTGGTTATATAGGTCATAGTTATACCCACTGGGTTTCAACACTCTTCTTCTTGGTCTTACTGAGCATGTACTTACTAAAAATGTCTTTTTCTATCATAACACATGCCATCTACAGATTAAAGGCACAGCTATGGGTGCTTCTTTTGCCCCTATATATGCTGATATATTTATGGCATATACAGAGGAACAAATTATATATGATAGCTCCCATAACCTGTACATAGAACAGATAGACATTTGGAAAAGATATTTAGATGATTGCTGGATGGTATGGATATCGGATGAGGGACATCTGGCTGAGTTCGTTGAATATCTGAATGAAAACTAATGGGGGTTTGAATTTATGGTAAACCATGACAAAGAAATAATTACTTTCTTGGATGTGATGGTAACCAAAGCTTCAGATAACACCTTGCAACAGAAGTATACCGTAAATTCCCTGAATATAACTCCCTTCTCCATGCCTCCAGCTATCATCCCCCACATATATGTAAAAATATTCCTAAGTCTCAATATATGAGGGTGAAACGTATATGCTCACAGGATGACTCATACTTGCATTTCAGAGATGACTTGACTAAAAAATTTAGAGAAAGGGGCTATAAAACAGGTCATATTACACAAGCCAGAAATATGGTTAATGTAACGGATAGAAATAAACTCCTACAATATCAAACTAAGCAGGATACATCTAAAGGCAAACTTAGGCTTGTGACAACTTATGGTAGAAATACTGGGGCACTAATTGATAGTGTGCAACAAAAATGAAACATCCTTAGGGCGGACAATAAACTTTCTGGAATATTGGGAGATGAATGTCAATTTTCCTTCAGAAATGGTAAAAACTTGGCGTCCTACTTTAATCATTTTAAGCACGGATGGTATAAACCAAAAGATAGGCTACAATGCACCATAGAGGGACAAGTTGCCAAAGGATGTTTTCCGTGTGGTCACTGCGCACAATGCTGTGGGGTACTACAAACTAAAAGTTTTAGTAGTTAAAAACACCAGTGAACTATTTGATATCTCTTTTTTTGCCAACTGCAGTTCAGACTGGATTATCTGTCTTGCAATCTGTAAGTGCTCTGCTTTCTATGTAGGACAAACATCAAGAGCAGTGTTCAGTGAAATTAAGAATAAAAGAAACACAAGTGCTCTGTTCAAACATACTGAATCCCACAAAACAGCATCTTTTCACTTTATCATTGACAGAATTTTGGGAATTAAATATAATAAATCTGGATGGCATGAACTACTTAATGCTAAAGAGAAAAAAATGGATTATTAAATTGGGAGGGTTTTTTGCCCCAGGACTAAATGAACACCTCTAATTGGTCTTCAGCCTTCTGACACAGTATATAAATGTTGGAATTTATTTGTACTTTTACACTGATGATGTCTTAGAGAAGTATAAGCCGAAACTGGTTTGTCTACACTATATACTGATGCACTGAATGTTTAAAATATATACTTCTACAGCTACCACTATCTGCTGGTCATTTTTTCTTGGAGTGTTTAAGTATTTTGAGGCCTTGCAGACGCCTTACTTGCAGGGAACCATTTTGGACTATCATTCTAAGGGACCCAATATATTATCAGCCTGGGAGTTTCATAGTAGTGTCTGCCCTGGGGCATTTACAAGCCTAGCCAACAATGATGTGGCTTACGCCACCCCGTATTATATAGTTGCGCCTCTCTAGTAGTGACACATGTGGGACCCCATTATTTAGTAAACTATACCTCTGTCTAGTAGTGACACTGAGGTGACTCCCGGGGTAAACTTACAATCTCCCATCCATGCATCGAGATTTTTCTTGAACAGTGCCAATGAAGGGCTCTGTCTCACATGAACTGGGATTTTGTTCCAGAGTACGGGTAACCTCTGTGTTATGAATCTATCCCTCCAGCATGTTTTATTCATATTTGTGCAGAGGTTGAAATCTTTAGCTCGTGTGGTTCTGGTGGATCTGGATTTTTTGAGATGGAGCATGTCCATCAGTTCTTGGTTGGACATGGCCCTATATGTTAGGCACAAATCACCTCTGAGCAGGCGGTATGCTACTGAATAGAGCTGGAGTTTCTTTAATCTAGCTGGATAAGGCACATGTTTGAGACCCATGATCCTCTTGGTGAGGTACTTCTGGGGTCTTTCCAGTTGTTGCATGTGCCAGGTGAGATACATCCCAAATGGAGCATTATATTCAATCATGGGCCTGACAAGTGAGGAATATAGAGGTACAATGACCTCCTTTGATCTGGATGGGAATCCCTTCATGATGAGATGGGCAAGGTAGAATGTCTTTCTGACCACTTTGGCAACATGGTTATCAAAGGAGAGGTCACTATCGACTTGAGTCCCCAGGTCTCTGATTACTTCTTCCGTACTCAGTGGGTTATTGTCTATGTGATAATTTGTGGGTACTTTGTTTTTCCCAAAGGGGATGACTATACATTTTTTGGCGTTAAGTTTGAGGCCATGATTCCGGCACCAGTTGTCCGTTTCAGTGAGACCTTTCTGTAGGATGTGTGTGTCAGCAGGTGAATCAACTATGGCACCCAGTTTGCAGTCATCTGCAAACTTTCTCAGCCATAATCCTCCCATATTTGCTTTCACAACCGAGAAGTAAATGCCGAAAAAGAGTGGTCCCAAGACTGAGCCCTGTGGGACACCACTCGTGACTGGTTTTGAGTCTTGACATGGCTCCAGCAATTTTGACCTTATGGGTTCTGTTTTTTAGCCAGTTTGCTACCCATCTTGTGACATATGGATTTACATTTAGGCTGCTGAGCTTGTCTATGATGCCAGAGTGTGGTATCGTGTCAAAGGCTTTAGCCAAGTCCAAGTAGGCAGTGTGGACTGCCTTGCCCTCGTCGATGGCACTAGTGACTGTCTCGAAGAAGTCAACCAGGTTTAAGAGGCAGGATCTGCCTTTTACAAAACCGAACTGGGTGGGATCAAGGGTCTGCAGATCTCCAATATCGCCATTTATGAGTTCCATGATGATTCTTTCCATAGCCTTGCAGACCAGGCTGGTCAGACTTATGGGGCGGTAGTTACCAGGGTCAGTAGAATTTCGCCCTTTGTGGAGTGGGACCACTGTTGCTGTCGCCAGTGTTCAGGTACATATCCTGTAGTGAGGCTAAGATTGAATAGCGTTTTTAGGTGCGGGTTTAGTTCATCTTGAAGTTCACGTAACACGCAACCGGGGATACCATCGGGTCCCATAGATGCTGTGTGTTTGCTTTGTTGAGTGCTGATTTCACCTGTATGTCTGAGATGACAGGTAGGTTACATTCAGCAGGGATAATTACTACATCTTTAGGGGGTGAGGGAGGGGAGAAATTTGCACTGAACCTATCTGCCAGAATATTGGCAATGTTGGTAGGGTCAGTGAATTTTTTGTCGTTGTGTACCAACTCAGAGCATATCTGAGAATTTCCTCCCAAGGTTCTGACATAATTGAAGTAGGCCTTGTGATTGTCTTTGGTATCCTTGGCAATCTTTCTCTCAAAGTTGGCTTTAGATGTTTTTATGAGAGAACGTAGTTTTTTACTTGTGCTGATCAGGGAAGCCTTTCCCTTGTGGGATTTGGCTTTGTCCTGCAGTAGCTTCCTTCTTTTGTTGTACAGTTTGTTTATAGCCGGGGTCCACCAAACCGGGAGTTTTCCCTTGGTGGAGAGGGTCTTGGTTTTAGTTGGGATTGCTTGATCCATGCATTCTTGGAGATGTCCATAGAAGGCTGTTGTGTAGGATTCAGCATTTTGGGATGTGGTTTCCATTAACCCAGTAGGCTTAAAGGATATCATTTCTGACTTAAGGAGTGTAAAGTCAGCTTTTGAAAAATTTTTCACTGTAGTCTTTTGTTAGACCGACAACCCAGCTGTTTGCTAGCAATGGTATAAATCTCTCTTCTCATGGCTTCCATATATTGGCCAAGACGTTTCCTCTACCATTGTGCCTTTTTAGGCAAGGTCAGTCTCCTTAATTTACTGAAATAGCCAGTCAAAATCAAAACATCATTACAATGGCATTACTCAATGCTAGAAACCTTAACAAAAAGTTGCACTCTTTACAGGCATTCCTAACCATAGAAAAATAGTGATATAGGAGTAATTACTAATGCATGGTTTCTGAACAGTGATAGAAGTTCCACAGTATAGGGATTTAATGCCCAACACTCCTTTAGACCCAACAACATATTGGAAAGTGTAGTGGATGTTAGTATCTGTGCTCCTAAGAAACCATTTCATCTCCAAACTTGACTCATAATGGAAGACAATGACCTTGAACATATCCACATAGTCACAATAAACAAAACCCAATACCACATGGTTGCCAACTACGGTACCTCCTTCATGAGCCTGGCAAACTATGAGGCATTTTTAAACAAATTAGCATCCACCAATACACAGCACATCATCATCATCTTTAGTGACTTCAACTAACTCTCTGTAAACTGGGGAAAGTATACTATGACAAATAAATATAAATTCCTGGATTTCATTAACATCCTTAGATTAATTAGTCCAGGCCACAACAAAGGGGTCAAAATATTGGACCTGGTTGTCAGCCACCTAGCCAACATCTCACTCAGCCCCTGTCGTTACCACATCACTGCTCAACTCTGACCATTGCATACTAACACTTACCTTACCTTAACTGCAGGACCCAAGTTACCCCATAACCCCATCATCTTCAGAGGCTGCTCTAAGGCAAATCTCTCCAAATAACTGATGAAATTTAAACACCCTCCTCACCCTGATGATCCCACAGCACACTTGGCCTTATGCCCATTACGTCCACCTTAGGGTCTGCTTTGGAAAATTGAAAATCCAAAATGCTGAAGATGAAAAGGCTGAGATGAGAATGACGAAAGTGAATATACCAAATTGTGTAAGTATTCCCAGGGCAAGTAAACACTTGCCCAAGATGGGGAATAATGGCATTTTCCCCACTGTCATGCGATCCAGGAGTTAGTATATACATAGTTGGGGGGGGCATAGCCCCCCCCCAAAGGTGGGTTTCAGATAATGAGGTGTGTTTTACTGTAGTATTGGGCAAGTGTTTAATTGCCCTGGGAAATACTTATGGGGTTCGGTATTTTCATTTTCGCGATTCTCCTCTCGGCCTTTTCATCTTCGGCATTCTGGATTTTTGATTATCCGAAGTAGAGCCCTACCTTCAAACTTGCACTGATGCCTCACAGTTCCCATAAGGCATAAAGAACAACCCATTTGGTGGAATCCCAGTATTAAAAAAAATTATACAACAAGATAAGAAACTTGTTGTGTCTTTCGGCTTTTCCCGGTTAGGGGTCGCCACAGCGGAACTCCGGTCCGCTAATGATTGGCAGTAGATTTTTACGTGCCGAGTTGCCAGCTCTGATGTACAACCTTCAATGAAGGTACGCCCATTCACGCATGTCTCCACACATAAGATGCTCTAACTGAGAATAGAACAGGACAATGTCATACTGTGAGGCGACAACGCTACCGCAGCACCACCACCGCAGTTTACAACAACAAGAGAAGAAACTCATAAGCTGAAATAGCAAAATGGACACCCTGTCCACCAAACAACACCTCAGAAAGCTCAACAAAACAAAAATCAAATCTCCAAAGCAAGTACACACTGAGAATTGTCACCCATGCTAAGTATAACCACAAAGCCTTCTTTAGCTATATCAGGAAACTCAGAAGTAATACCAACAATTTTCTGAGTTCACAAAAAATGATACCACATACTCATATGCTTATGCCACTGACCCCACCCCCATCATCATCTCTGAACAAATCCAGAGTGCTCTTTCCAAGGCTACAAACACTAGCTCCATGGATCAAGATATAGACTGTCAGTACCACTGCCTGGCTGATTCATTAATTTGTGACAGAGGTATGGAGAACTGCTGTCATCACCCCACTCCACAAAGGAGGACCTACTACTGATCTAAGAAACTAGAGAACCATAAACCTCACTAGCCTTACCTGCAAGATAATGGAGCGCATCACTATAGAACTTGTTGACAAACACATAGCCAGTTTTCAAACCTTAATACAAGCCAGTTTGGTTTGGTTGAAGGCAGATCCTTCCTCTTGAACCTCGTGGACTTTTCTAAACAACTCATCGAGGCATTAAATTCAAGCAGGTTAACCATATCCAGGTATGAAGTGCGACTCGCAGCCTTTAATCCCATTTCACATTTTGGCATCACTTATAAGCTAATTAAGTGTAAACCCCTATGTTACCCAGTGGATAGTAAGCTGCCTCACTAACAGAACAGTCTATTAGTTCTGGAGGTACACCATCGACCAAAACAGTAGTTACCAGTGATGTAATGCAATGATCTGCAATGGGACCACTCCTCTTTGGTATTTACTTCTTTGAAGTCAAAGCTGACAGTAAGGATCTTTGGCTGATGAAGTCCGTTGATAAATGCAAACTGGGAGCTGTTATAAACAGACACTCCAGGAGGGTTTAATGCGCACTAACAAGTAATGCTTAGGCCATGGCCTCAAACGAAACACCAAGAAATACAGCATTTTGCCCTTTGGCAAACCTGGGTACCTCTGTTCCTACCACACGGGTAACACCCTCCTAAAACTGACTTGGTCATTAGGAACTTGGGCAGTTTCACTGACAATGAACTATGTTTTGATCAGCACTTTACCAGTGTTGCTAGAAAGTTCTCTCATATATAGCCAGACTGATCACCAGGGGTACAGCTTTGAGATCTAAGGGAGTTATCATCCTTCTCTACTCCTTCCTTACCACGCCAATTAGAATATAATGCCTCATTTTCTATACAGTTATCTATGCACAGGACCCATTTTGAGACATCACGGCAGTTCCTTACTGAGGCAAACAGTATGCCCACTTTGAGCCACCCTGATCGCCTCACAGCACTCTCAATCTTTCTCATGTACTGTCAGCTTCAGACACTTCCACTGCAATATAAACATGATCTGATTCACGATAAACATCTATCACAGAGAATAGCTCTTTTATGGAAGTAACTTCCCGTGGATGTACAGCACAGCAGTTACCTGACACTTTAAGCGCAACCTGAACGACTGTCTGGGAAGTCATAAATGCATCTCTTGTCTGGTTCCTTAGGCAGTATAATGTGCATATAATTATGTGTACATTTTATATACATACATATGTCTTTACAAACACACACAATTATGTATGTATACACGGACACGTTATTAAAATCTGCACATAGCTACTTAAGGACAAGCGAAAATAAGGACTTTATTTTACAGAAAAAAATTCAGAAATGTATGCCCCTAATCCCTGTCTTATGAAGGAAAGAGTACACTTTTGAAATGCATATGCAAATCTGCAAGTTTCAGAATGCCACATAAAAAAGGTCAGTTTTATTTTTTGCACACAATCACACTCGCTTGTCAAAATATACTACCTGTTGAAAATGGAGACTTATCTGAAATAATCATCCAAAAGTCTGCATGAAGTATGGCAATCAGACAGCATTAAAATGTTACCAAAAAGCACAATTCATCAATTCTGACACAGTTTTTCCTGCTTATGTACTCTGAATGGGCTACCATGTCCAGGAATCACAACATCAGCTATCTCCAGGACTCTGTCTCTGTTTCTCTGCTGTACGTCAAGATTCTCACTCAGCTCCTGCCAAGTTGTGTAATCCTCTTCACATTCAAAAAGGTCCCCTGCAACCACAACAGTGCCTGCTGCAGTCCCTTTCACAAGGACACTGGTGTCACAGCCAGTATGGCCAGGAGTTGGGAAGATCTCAACACTGTCATCAATCCTGAAGGGCTGCCCAGCTCGAAAGTCATGACTCAAATAAGTGTCCTTCCTGCAGATATCATATGAAACCAGGATAGTGGCATCTGGAAACAGATTGAGATTGCCCACATGATCAGTGTGTCCATGTGTACACACCACATAAGTTACATCTTTAGGTACCACATTATGGAGAGATAAGGCCTGCAGAAGGACTTCCCTATCCCAAGGGCTCCCCGTATCCACCAGAATAATCTCCTTTCCCTTTATCAGAGTGATGGTGCCATCTGCCTTCATATTGCCATCCTGGTCATAGTATGCATAGCCTTCTTTCAACACAAAAACAGAGTAGGGATCTCCAAGGATGCTGGAAGACCTAAAAGGCTCTGTTCTGGTAGCATTACTCATACTGGCAAGCCCTCCTCTCAACTTGGTAAGGAAACAGCCTAGTTACACATAAAAGAAAAACAAAACTGTATTATGGGCTTCCGGCTTTACACAGTGTGTAAAAAAATGCTGACACTTCCTAAAGTGTAATCATGTTTTGTGCTCCTTTAAACATTTCTCAAAGTGCCCCTCCAGTACAACATTTAAAATCTTGTTTCATATTTCAAGTTTCAATCTAGATTAGTCTACAAAAGAATGGCTGAAGCAGTGTATGTTAGGCTGTGTACAAATCTCTTAATCCTTTGCATTACTGCTACATTCTGCAGATTGTCTTAACCAATCTAGGTTAGTCATGTCATTTTTCTGTCAGCTTTACTATTTTTGTACATTATTAAAAGTACAGCATTGTCCACTACTACTGTGATATACTCACCTGGGCTGTGCCTGAAATTGGTCAGTTGCGATCACTGCACTACCCCAATAAACACAAATAAATGAATAATAGGGTAGACCAGGAGTGTCCAATCCTTTTGCCTAAGGGGCCACTTACCATACTAGGCAAGGTCTGGGGGGCACATACCATATCCAAAATGTAGCTGTCAACTCAAAATAGTTTAACACTTGGTATGTCCTATAACAGATAAAAAGGTTCAGTGGGCTGAACTGTGGCCCTAGGGCCGACTGCTAGACACCCCTGGGCTAGACAATGTCAATAATGCAATTATCATTAACACAATGGAGACTAGAATATCAGTTATATAATGCAGTGCTAAGTATTAATCAGACTTCATTATGCAGCTAATTGCTTTATGTAAGTCAGAGGTTCTAAGTCAGCTAAAGACAGCTCTACCGATTTATGTAATATGCCATGCTCTGCAAATTAGGTTTTAGATGTAGCAAGTTAATGAACTATATGATGATAGACTTTCGGCTTTTCCCAGTTAGGGGTCGCCACAGCGGAACTCCGGTCCGCTCATGATTGGCAGTGGATTTTTACGGTGCCGAGTTTCCAGCCCGACGCCCAACCTTCAACAAAGGCACGGCCATTCACGCTCGCACCTACCTGCATGTCATTAATGTCACTCGACCGCGGGGAGGACATGCAGACTCCACACAGAAGGCGCTCCAGCCGAGAATCGAATGGGAGAACCTCTTGCTGTGAGGCGACAATGCTAACCACTGCACCACCGCAGACTTTTGCAAAATAAATTTCATAACCGTTTGCTGCTCTTTTTTCACTGCGACAGCATGGCATTCCAACCTATTTTTGAATTAGCCATAATATCCTTCCTAATACAAAGGTATACATTTTACAAACGGAATGCGAATAAAAAGGCCCCCCATTCACTTTGTGAAAAAGATGCACAACACATACACTTCCCAATTTAAATTATCCCCGATATACATTACTTGTAAACAGTACTTCCCTAATCCTAACACAGCCTGCAATGGGGAGGCTGGGTTTCTCTAATTCCTACCTAATTCTTCAAGGGGAGTAAAATATGCACATTTTTAAAACTTTACATTTAGATCATTAAAGTACCAGTCAAACAACAGCATGGATACAAGCCCACAAGATTTGTATACCGTAAGCTCAGAATGCCAGCTGAATATTAATGCAGACGAAGAAGACATCAGCATGAGTATTCACAGATTTTCATACTCTTCACCTAGTTGTGGGTGGGCTTTGCTACTGTGCATCTGGGGATTAATACAGTGAAACAAAGCCGATTTTAATTTGTCTTTAAATTATAATTAAATAATTACTACACAGTACTAGTTCTAAATTCCATGTATGGCTTGAATAAAAATTGTGCAAATTTGAATTATAATTAATTAAATTTACACAAAATTATCAGTTACGTTTATCAAAAGTATGGCGCTAAAAAAACTCACCACTACACCAATTACGATAATAAAGTTTATTTACCTTAAAGTCATAAAACGCAATGGTTCAAGCTTTGGGGTAGTACCTCCAGGTGTCAGTGTTAGGGATGGGGAAGTATTTTAAGAAAAGTGCTTCCGCAGAGCATGCTGGATTACAGAAACTTCCACAAGTTTAATGAAAAAAAAAAACAGAATTTGTGATTTTAAAAACTACAATATAATTCCACAAAATATCATTCTGGTATGCACTCGCATAGCAAATATAGTAAGCTCTCTCAATCACGTCTCACACTTCAAAAATGTAAACATTCCTGTGCAGAGAATAGAGCTTTCAAAAATACACGACAAGTTCATACACAAAGAAATATTAAGCTAAACAAAGCATTACTCACAAAAAGCCATCACCCCACTATATTTAATACAAGGTTTCAAATGTTACCACATTTCAGCCCAACTGACTAGAAGAATTGCTCTGATAGGCAGGGTCTTACTGCTTGTAAATTAGTTGGTCAGCCAAACAAGAGACTTAGCTTTGACACATTCATTCATAGGTTCATAGGTGTGCACTAGAGCCAATAGCCCTGGAGCCTTTACAAGACTAGCCCATAGGATTACCCTGACATCGTACCACCCGACCCTAGTTCCCAGTGCCTCTGTCGAGTAGAGCCACTGGAGTGATCCCCGGGGTGAATTTTCTATTTCCCATCCACTCATCAAGACTTCTCTTGTAGAGGGCCAGTGAAGTGCTCTGTTTGACATGTATGGGAAGTCTAATTCCATAGCATGGGCAGTCTCTGGGTTATGAACCTGTCCCTCCAGCACATTCTGTTGATTGTGGTAATGAGGTTGATGTCTCTGGAGCATGTGGTGTGATTGGGATTTCTTTAGATGTAGCATTTCTAACAGAGCTGGGTGAGACATGGCTTTGTAAGTCAAGCAGAGATCGCCTCTAAGTAGGTGATATAAGACAGAGAATAGTTGGAGTGTTTTGAGTCTGTCCATATAGGACAAGTGTTTAAGGCCTAGGATCCTCTTTGTGAGGTACTTTTGCGGCCTCTCCAGTTGTTGCAGGTGTCTAGTGAGGTACATGCCAAATGGGGCATTGTACTTGATGACTGGTCTAATGAACGAAGAGTAGAGGGAGGCAATGACCTCTTTCTTCCTGGATGCAAAACTCTTAGTAATGAGATGTGCCACATAGAAGGACTTTCTGACCGCAGTGGCAATGTGGTGGTCAAAATAGAGGTTGCTGTCAACCTGTGTTCCCAGATCTCTTAAAACGCCTTCTGTGTTCAGTGGACTACCATTGATGTGGTAATTCATAGGAACTGAGTTTTTCCCAGTGGGGATGATGACACATTTTTTGGCATTAAGCTTAAGGCCATGGTTCTGAAACCAGATGTTGGTCTCAGTGAGGCCTTTCTGTAGGATGTCAACATCACTTGGGGAGTTAATAATGGCTCCCAACTTTCAATTGTCTGCGAACTTTGACAGCCAGAGTCTCTTCGTGTGGCCTGGACTTCTGAGAAGTAGATACCAACAGGAGAGGAGCTAGGACTGATCCCCGTGGGACTACACTCGTGACTGGTAGGCAGTATGACTTGGAGTCTGCTACTTTCACACTGTGGGTTCTATCTGTGAGCCAGTTTGCAACCCACCTAGTGATATAGTGGTTGATGCCTACCTTAGTGAGTTTTTCTGTGATTCCTGAGTGGGGAATGGTATAAAAGGCCTTGGCCAGATCAAAGCAGGCTGTATGAACCACCTTGCCTACATCCACAGCCCTGGTGACTGACTCAAAGAAGTTGACCAAGTTGAGTAGGCATGATCTACCCTTCACAAAACCAAACTGTGTGGGATCCAGAGTTGGAGATTCCCTATATTCTTGTTTATTAGGTCCATGATGATGTGTTCCATAGATTTGCATATCAGACTTGTCAGGCTAATGGGGCAATAGTTCTCAGGGTCTGTAGTAGCTCCTCCTTTGTGGAAAGGGATGACTATAGCAGTGCGCCATTTGGGAGGGGCAAAGCCTGAGGTGAGGCTGTGATTAAACACGGCACACAGGTGAGGTGCCAATTCACTCTGTAGTTCATATAGAATACAGTCAGGGATATTGTCAGGTCCCATAGAAGCTGTATTATTGGCCTTGGACAGCGCTGTTTTAACCTGTGCAGCAGTAATACTGGGTGCCTGACAATCTACTGGTATTGTGATTGGTCCTTTTGGGGGAGGGGTAAAGCTGGCACTGAATCTGTCAGCCAGTATATTGGCAATATCTGTTGGCTCGGTATAGGAGATACCATTGTGCAGTAGCTTAGAGCAAATCTGGGTATTGCCGTGGAGATTCTTTACATAACTATAAAAGGCCTTGTGGTTGTCTTTACTATCTGCTGCAATTCTGTTTTCGTAGCTAGCTTAGGAGGATTTGATGAGGGATCTCAACTTTTTGTTCAGGCCGATAAGGGAGTTTTTCCAGTAATGGGACTTCACCTTATTTTGGATCAGTTTCCCCCTTCTGTTGTAGAGTTTGTTTATGGCAGGGGACCACCAGATTGGCTTCCTTTTTTTGGAGGAGAGCGTCTTGGTTCTATTGGGTATGGCAAGATCCATGCATTGTGTACGTGTTCGTACAGTGCATTGGTGTATGATTCGGCGGTCATGCAACCATTCACCATTTGCATGGGTACTGTGAAGTTAGCCACCTCTGTTTTTAAGAGCCCAAACTTAGCTTTGGAGAAGTTTTTCATGGTGGTTACCTTTGCGGGGGCTGGGAGGGATGTGGATTTCCAAGGTGATTAGTTTGTGGTCGGCTCTAACCAGGGAGGAGTTGACTACTGGCGTAGAGCAATGGCCGCCCATGTTAGTAATGAGCAGGTCAAGGACGTTGCTACCTCTAGTGGGGGTAAGAACGAGCTGGTTCAGGGCACTGGAATTAATGAATTCCAGGAAATGCTGGTCAAGTGTATTGGTACAGGAGTAGTTTTCCCAGTTAATGGAGGAGTAGTTGAAGTCATCCAGTATGAGAGTGTTAGCCTGGACCCTAACATTCTCCAGGGAGCTTAGGAATGTGGAGTGCGAGTCTTGGGACATGGTTGGGGACCTATAATAGGCTATGACCTGAATCGCTGTCTTACCCAATGTTAGCTGCACCTGAAGTATCTCTGATGTGTTATGTTGGGCTACCAGTCTGGTGGTGTGTGAATCCTTTATGAATATGGAAACACCACCGCCTTTGGGGCTTCGGTCCAAGCTCTAGGGCTGAAAGGTGTGGAATAAGTTATAGCCTGGTAGTGCAGGGGTGCTTTCTGCTGCCTTGAACCAGGTCTCTGTTATAGCACAAATGTCGATGTTCTCCATTTTAAGGAGTGCTTCGAGCGAGTGCATTTTGAGATTTAGGCTCCTAGCGATGAGCAGCATGACCCTCAGATTGGATTTGTTTCCCATTGGTCTGGTATAAGCCTATTTTCTGTAGAGATGCAAAAAGGAGGGACCAGTTTGAACATTATACTCAAAAGTAGCCAGGCTGTTTAATTAGAACACACTTCCAGAGTATCTAGTTTACCGAGAAATGGGAAGGAGAATATCGTGTTTTGAAATTTCAGAGCCTTAATTTGTGCCAATTAATTAAATGCGTGGCTTGTCATGTGTACTGTATACTGTAGTAGAGCAGTGTGTTTCACTCACAGTGTTGTCAAATCTCTGAACTGTAGGATTTCTCGTCAGAGCCAAGTGGTCTAGTAGCTGCTTTTTGGGCAGTAGTTACAGTGCTCATTTTTTTCTTATTTACTTCATCTGGCCAGTAAAAGTATCAACTAGAGACGTGAAACCTGTTATTGAACATGTTTATGACCCTTCAATGTGTTTTAAGGCTGATCAATCATGTCAGGATGTTATGCAAGTTGCAAGGATGCTGGTGCTGCAAGATTGAGTGGAATAAGAAGCTGATATTGTCAGGTCAGACAGAACAAAGTGGTTGATGAGAACATTTGCCTTCAGTACAGTGTGGTTTCTTGCAGCCCACTTGAGCTTTTGAGTGTTCATGATTAAAATCACGATCCTGTGCATCTTTTGATTGCTTTATTTGCATGTAAACAACTTATCTTTGTAAATTAAAAAAAAAAAAAAAACTTGCTAATTTATGACAGCAAATGATAATTGCCTAGTTATGTTTGGTTTTCTCATATACGCTCATTTTTGAATATCATTTCCCATTTTAGCTTTTCAGTTAGATTAAGAATATGCACGATATAAAACAGATTCTACGCGCAGTTACTTTATTTTCTCAAGATTTTTAAGTAGTATGTTGAAGCTCCTCGTGTCATTTCTTCCAGTTGAGTCACCCCCTATCATATATTCTCTTGATTGTGCCACTGCACTTGCAGGTCGCAGTTTTCTCTGACAATATGTTCCACTTATTAAACTTTTTTATTCTTAAAAAGTCTTCTGTATATCATGACTGAAGAAACTGTCCTCCGTCCACATATTGTTTTGCACGTGTAATTTTCCTTTCGGAATAGCTCGGCGATTAGAATGTCTCACCTCCATGGTCCAGGTTTCAGTCGTGTTGTACTGTCCGTGTACTGATGCAGTTCACAATACTGTGTTTCTCTTAAAGCTCACACCATCGGGTTGTACTCCTTACTTTGTATTCAGCATCATGTTCCTTGTTTATTTCCTGTATTCTTGACTAAAAATAGGTTTTTCACTAATACAAAAAAATGATTTAACCCACGTATGCAATTTACAGTTCTGTGTTTGTCTATTTAAACTTGCACCATCATGTTTTGCTGTCAACACTATTTCGTTCCCTTCTTATTGAGTGAAAAATGCTCATCCCAGTTAAGCAATTCAAATTAATTATTTTAGTCTTACTTTGTATTCATTTTCCAGTCTTTTGTATCATTCTAGCAAATTCTAGCAACTATTTCAGAAAATCCATTTAATTTCCTTTTCTATGTAAAGGTACCAAAACCACTTTTTCAGCTGTGGTCTTACGAGAGGTTCCTGTAATGAGAGATGTGACTGTTTTGATTCAGCCTCCAAGAACACAACCAAACTTTTTATTGGCCTTGACCAGTGCTTTTCGTTTGCACCTTATGGGTAATTTGTGCTATCACTGCCACTGCAAGATCTTCATTTTCATTTGTATTTTCCCTAAATAACTTGATTGAACTTTTTCATTTTTAAATGATTAAACCACAAATTAACTTGTATTTTTTTGGACTAAATCTTAACTATTTTCTGTCCTCTTACCTCATTAGTCAGTATTTGTAATTTTCACTTCACTAGAAAGCAGAGTATTGGAGACTATAGCTGCTCTTAATTTTTTCAAAATGGAACAGGTCACTTCACCAAACCAATAACTAGTACTAACAGAGGAAGCAATACCTTCTCATCTAAGGCATTTTTACTCTGGTTTATCTTCCCATAGACCTAAACAGCTTCTCTGACGTACAACACTTCAAAACCTCCGGGTTGATAGCCTAGTAAACTCCTATGATGGTCCAATAAAGATACTAAAGGAGGTCCCACATCTTTCTTAGCAAATAAATTATAGTCAGACATAGTCTGTTTTAAGACAACTGCCAAATTAAATACTTTTACAGAGGACCTATTTTGAGAAAACACCGAAAAAGTACTAGGTACAGCATTCACTGAAATCCATGATCTGCCTCTTGAAGAGTTAGGAGAAGTTTTTTTTTTTATTTTCCTACTTGACTTTTTGAACTTTGTTCAGGTACTAGCAAACGTGTGTCTTAAGTGTTCTATACATATACTAACGATGCTCCAACAAAGGTAGTGGCAAATGTCCCTGCTGTTTTAATGCAGCTTCCTATTCAAATTGAAAAGATTCCTTAGTGAATGAGTTTTAGCCAAAGGCAGTCTTTAATATTAAAGTAGCCACATTAAAAGGTGCTACAGAGGGTCTACCTAAGTAAACAAAAACTGATAGCTGCTGCAGCATTCAATGAAAACCATTGACTAGAAATAATCTCAAGGGGACATCATACAGGGGTACCAGTTTCGGGGAATCCTTTGTGCTGCAGTACTCTTCTTACAATCTGAAGCAGATACGGTGAACTTCCATTTCTTTGGGCATTTTATAGTTTCCTTTACGTGATTCAACACCTAATCCCATCTAATCCCTTTTCTCTCATGAATATCATTAACTTCCAGAGATAAAAGAGAAATTTAAGGAACAGCCACGAAGGTCTTGGTTTAAGGCAAACAAAAAAAAAATCATTCTATACTGAATGGCGTTTATAATTCACTACACTGAATTTTTCATCACGGAGGCATAACTTTATTGAAGGTGATAAGATTTTGAAAGGAAGTAGGTTTACACAAAATTGAGAAACCTGTTTCATTTGCACAGAGATGCAGGGAGAAGAAAATGTCATCCAGAGCAACATATCCTGCCATTGCACTGTAGAAAGCAACTTTAAAGATCACCTGAAAATGTGCAGGCCATAAATATGTTAAGCAGAGTTTATCAGATCTTTAACTGGAGTCAAAATGTACATTAAGCTGATGAATGCTTAAATTACTACAAATGGGCCATGACAAATTCACCACTTTTAACTGTACAGTCTTTTGGTTCTTAACTTTAGTTTGTGCTTTGCTTACAGATAAAATGTGCTTGATCAACTGCAAAACCCAAGTTAATATGGTTGTGGATTCACAATAAAGATTCCAGCAGGAGTTTTTTTTTTCTCTTTTTTTTTTTTGTAATAACAGAGCACTGCAAAATCTGATGCAGGAATAGAATAGTGCAGAAAAAAGATACTGTATAACTAGATCAGTTTTGACAGAAGCAAAATACTCCATTTTTATTTGGTTCTTGTCAGTATCAGATATAACTGCCCTGCTTTCAAACTAAGCTGCTCTGCCCAGATTCAACCAGCCTTAACTAAAACAAGCAGGCATGTTCTAGTACATTAATAAGTAAAACGCATTTAAAATCTGTATTACTCTAGATGCTTGATGCTTGACTGCAAGTATCTTATAGAAGAAAAGAACCTCCACTTACATACATACATAATTCAGAGAAACATTACTAGTACCCTACTAATCTTTGATGTATATGTTTTTTTTTTTTTTATTTACCTTCTTGCTTTGCTTTTGCTACTTAATTTACTTTGCTTGTGAGCAGTATCTTATTTCCTAACTGCATGAAATAAAGTCATCATCAACAGCCCCCAAAAAACAGGGGTAATGGGTGTGGAAACCACAGATGAGTGGCAGGCATGCTAATTCACATGTCACGTCATGTCTATATTACTGACAACTGTTTAATATTCGGATCCGATAACAGAAAGTATGGGCAGACTGATAGCAATTTCAAACCCTTTACCTTTCTAAACAGAGCTGTTGTAAAATCAATGAAAATTAATCTTACTTATTCTGATAGCAATTTCAAACCCTTTATCTTTCTAAATAGAACTGTTGTAAAATCAATGAAAATTAATCTTACTTAGTGTAGTGAAGTGCAATCTTGGAGTTGAAATATATAAGTAGCAGGGGGTGTGGGGGGTGCAGGGGGGCGCAGCCCCCCTTGCTTGCACTTGGTGGAAAGTGCTATGATTTATGTTGTTTAAACTCAGTATATGTATTTTCAGTGTTTTGGCGGCTGCGGTGGTGCAGTGGTTAGCGTTGCCACCTCACAGCAAGAGGATCTCTGGTTCGATTCTTGGCTGGGGTGCCTTCTGTGCGGAGTCTGCATGTCCTCCCTGTGGTCACGTGGGTTTCCTCCGGGTGCTCCGATTTCCTCCCACATCCCAAAGATATGCTGTAGGTGGATTGGACACTCTAAATTGGCCCTAGGTGTGAATGTGTGCCTTCTGTGGGCATCTCGACACCATAAAACTCCACTGCCAATCATGAGCAGACAGGTGATCCGCTGTGGCGACCCCTAACTGGGAAAAGCCGAATGAAGAAGAAGAAGAAAAAGATGTGTTTTCAGTATTTTGAGTTTCATTTCTTGAGTTTTCAAGATTTTGAAGTTTCAGTGGTTTGAAGTGAATCCCAGGTTATACATGTAACATACAAAAAAAAAAAGTCCATGCTATGGTCCTTAAATGTTTCACACAGAGTACGTTGACCTTGCCAGGAAAAAAGAAAATATCTGGTTGGCCCTGCCTATCAACAGCCCCCCAAAAAACACACAGACATGACTCACCATAACCCTGTTTCTCCACTCTCTCTTTGCAATTAAATCACAGGAAGAGAACGCGGGAGTAACAGAACTAATCAGCAATCATGTTATGCATACAGATTACGCGACAGACTGCTGGTTGGCCCTGCTGTCACTGAAGACTCCACTGTGAGACACACAGATGTGCCCCTCACCAGGCTGGATGAGGAGAAAGTCACGGTTAGATGTTTGTCAGGTGCCAGAATCCCCCATATCACCAATGCACTCAAGTCTCTCAACAGGTACTGCTATGACTCTGTCATAGTCCATGTCAGAGTGAATGACTTGAGATGTACTTCCCTAGACTATATGAAGAAAGACATGATCGAGCTCGCTGAGTATGTGTCCCAGGCAAGTATATCCCTAGCCTTAAGCAGCATTCTACTGTCACTCAGAATGATGCTTGAATACAAAGAGAAAATGACTGACTTTAACAAAGGGCTTAGTTTCTGGTGTTATTCAAAGGGGATTCAGTACCCAACAGCCTGGGATGATATGACTGACAAGCCACAATGATTTACCAGAGATGGCCTGCATCTGTCTCCCTTGGGCTTCAGGCTCCTGGCAAAGGCTCTTGCCTCCTCCATAGTGCCTTTTTTAGGCAATGCCATGAGGTCAAAACTACCAACATGTAAATTTCATCAAAATGTAAATTAAATGTCATGCTGCTAAATGTTAGAGGAGTCTAAACATGAAACTTCACTCATTGCAAGCATTCCTAACTCTGGAAAAAAATGACATTTGTGCAGTCACAGAAACCTGGTTCAAAGCTGTGGAGAGCACCCCAGGCATACCAGGTTACTCATCCTAACACTCATTCATATCCCAAGCTGTGGGCAGCAAAACAAAAGGAGGTGGAGCTGCAACATATATAAAAGACATACACACCTCTAGGCTGGTCAAACAGTGTGATGCACAAGAAACACTCCAGGTGCAGTTAACAACTGACAAGAACCCTATTCAAATCATAGCTAGCTACAGGTCTCCAACTCTGACTCAAGATGCCCACTCCACCTATCTGGACCTCTATGAATCTATCAAGACTCAACCCTTTACCCTAATCCTGGGCGACTAACTATCCAACCATAGACTGGAAGAAATGGTCATGCCAAAACACAAATGCCCAGAGATTCCTTGATTTCGTCAATGCAAATGCCTTGGACCAGTTGGTTGACACCCACACAAGAGGTGAAAACATCTTGGACTTGGTATTAACCAACATGGGTAACCACTGCAGCATCCCTACAGTGTCATCATCCCTGGTAAGATCCGACCACAAAGCAGTCACTTTCAAAGTCACCATCTCCCCCAACCCCCCCCCCCCCCCAGCTAGGGTCAAACAAAAAACTTCTCCAAAACTGATTACAACCTCCTGAGGGAAGGTATAAACAGCTTCACAGCCCCCTCCCCCCTCCACAGAAACTGACACATATGTCCAAACTTACACCAAAGTACTACATGAGCATTTATACAGCTGCATGGAATCAGGAATACTAGACAGGACGAAATCCTCCTCCTCAAAAAAGAGTAAACCTGTCCGGTGAACATCTACAACAAATAAACTCTTACAGGAAAAATTGCTATCCAGGACCAAGACGGAGCAGGTGCCTAACTGGAAGCAATCTGTCCTTAGCCTGAACAAGCAAATAAGAGCACTAGTGAAATCCTCCAAAGCAAACTAGAGTCCAAACTGGCCACATCTACATAAAGACAATCATAAGGCTTTCTTCACATATGTCTGCAATCTCAAGGGAAGCACCCAGATCTGCTCAGAACTGGTGGTCAAGGACACCACATACAAAAACCCTGTAGATATAGCCAACCTGCTGGCAGACAGGTCAGTGAAAACTTCACTCCTCTGTCCCCCCATCAGTAAAACAGGACATCCCCAATACCTGCCCCCCTCCCCTTATCTCTAGGAAGCAAGTCATCACTGCCATCTCAAAGGCAAAAAATACAGCCTCCAGGGGACCCGATAACATCCAAGGCTGTATCCTACATGAACTCAGACAGGAACTTGATGCACCATTAAGCACCTCATTCAACTAAAGCCCGAGTACCGGCTTTGTCCCAGCCGAGTGGAAGACAGCTACTGTCATTCCCTTTGCACAAAGGTGGAGCATCCACCGAGCCAGGAAATTACAGACCCATCAACCTAGCTAGCCTGATCTGCAAGGCCATGGAGTGGATTATCATGGACCTCATTAATAAGTACATTGGCAACCTCCAGACACTTGATCGGACACAGTTAGGTTTTGTCAAGGGGAGGTCATGCCTGTTAAATTTGGTCAACTTCTTTGAGACAGTTGCCAAGGCCACAGACGAGGGTAAGACTGTGCATACCACCTACCTTGACCTGGCCAAGGCCTTTGATACTATTCCCCACTCAGGTATAATAGATAAACTCTCTCAACTAGGCATCAATCCATATGTTACCAGATAAGGAGCAAACTGGTTTACTGATAGAAATCACCTAGTCAAAATAGGGGAAGCCACCTCAAGTAGTAGACCCGTAACAAGCGGTGTACCCCAGGGATTGGTCTTGGGGCCTCTGCTGCTTGGGATATACTTTTCAGAGGTGCAGGCCAAATATACTGGGCTATGGCTGACCAAGTTTGCAGATGACTGGAAGGTGGGTGCTGTCATCAATTCCCCTAGCGATGTGGACTTCCTCCAAGAGGGCCTCACCCAAACAAATGACTGGTGCTAGAAACATGGTCTAAAACTGAATGCCAAAAAAAAAAATGCATCACAATCCCTTTTGGGGAGAATGATGTCCCCACAAATTATCACATTGATAAGGCACTAAGCACGCAACCAGTCGTGAGGGACTTGGGAACCCAAGCTGATAGCAAACTGACGTTTGACCACCACATTGCCTCCGCTGTACAGAAAGCTTTCTACATGGCCCACCTCATTAGTAAGGGTTTTGCATCCAAGGACAAGGATGTCATAACATCCCTGTATTCTTCCCTTATAAAACTGATTATTGAATACAATGCCCCTTTCAACATGTACCTTGCAAAGCACATGCAGCAGCTGGACAGACCAGAGAGATTCCTCACCCAGGGAATCCAGGGCCTCAAACATCTACCCCCACACCGACAGGGTAAAAGCCCTGTCTCTATACTCAAGTCTCCTACAGAGTCCTCAGAGTGACCTCTGTCTGGCATACAAAGCAATCTCAGACCCCGGTCTGATGGGATTGCTGCATATCTGCAAGTCAAGCTCCACTCCAGTAATCCACATGCGAAATCTCAACCTGGTCTGTGATATCAACAAGACCCGTTGGTGGGACAGATTTGTGTCCCAGCGACTCCCTCTCCAGGTAAAGCAGAGTATGTCATTAATCCTCTTTAAGTGCAGCCTGGATAACTGGATAGAGAACAGAAAATACACCCCTGGTGTTCCACCTATGTCACTGCTAGAGAGTAGCATAGGGTGTTGACTTGTTGGAACATGGGCTAAAATTTTGGCTAGACTTGTAAGGGCCTCAGGACCAATATTCTTGTAACTTCCTATGATCTTATGCTGACGTCGCAGTCCCGTGACTCGTATCTTACATGAAAAGAATAATCGTTTCTTATTTAGATGAAAAAGATCGATGAATATAATACAAAAAAAATAATCGTATCTTATTATATAAATGAGCGAAGACTATAGTACAAAAATTACCTTTTCTTGCAACTCCGTATTAGACTTCAAGTGAAAGAAAGCAAAGCGCTACCCTTAACTTACTCGCAAGTGTGGCACTAACCCTGCCCCTGTCTCATATCGGTAATACCGCCCCTTTTCCGCCCCGTGACGTCGGGTGTGACGTAAACAATGTCCCCTCAGCAGAGGGCATCTAGCCGCGACCGATATTTTTGCCTTTTTCTTTACGCCAAATAATTATGTATAGTTTAAGATGGATTAGTAAATATTCACAAATGGATGGTATATAAAATTATAATAATCCATAAATAAGTGATCAAGTGAAAAAGTACGGGATATGCAAGTAAGTCATAAAAAAATAAATAAATAAATTAGACTAACAATACTAGTAGGAGTAAAATTATTAGATGAAATGTACAGTTGCGTTTAACAAAAGAAGTATACATATTAAATACTAGACAATTATATTAGAAAATGCACTGAGCAGGTCCGTTATTACAGAAATGTAGGTTTAGATAGAACTCTGAAAATTATGTTAAGTAATGTAAGCTAGGCCTTAGCTAAGGTTAAAGTTGATTCAGATGAAACAAGGTAATATGTTTGTGATGGGTGGATAAGGGAAATGTTTACATGCCGCTCTCTCCTTAAGGTGAATAGTCAAGAGTTTGAAATCGATATACTGTTTCACTATAAAAAGAAGGCTGGTTCTAGTTTTTTGTTCTGAGTACTGAAACAGCATAGATACTCAGTGCAGCTTATCAGTTTTTATAGCACTCATTTGTGGGTGGCATGAGTAAGTAGTGTATAACGTCTGAGTTAAGCTTGTAAGCTAAGGACAAATAATAGTTGAGATGCTTTATTTTGAAGAGAAGGGTTGGAAGAATCGGGTGTACCTTTCCTTTAAGGGGTATCTAGTTTGCTGTCCTAAGAGTAACATGATGATATTCCTGTTTTGGTATTGTAAGCTGAATGTACAGTTCCTTTTTGAGAGTGCCTGTATGTCATTAGAACCCCTTTGTCCGTAGCTATTTGTGCATGAGGTGTTATGAGTCTGAAAACTTTTCCATCAGCAGTACATCTTGTTGACTTTGGTCTTCAGGTTTCTCCTGTGGTACTCTTAAGGTCAGTGTGTGGTCCACCCACGGTGCAAAGTACGTAAGTGCGAAGGTATTTTCATTCATCAAGTTCAGGGGACGAGATGGTAATGGTTGTCTTCCTGACCTGTGTACTTGTCTATCCTTTAACTTCATTCTGTTATTTTGTCACTTTTATGTGGCATTTTGTTACCTGATGAGCCAAATGTTTTGTTGCTATTTGCTCATTTAGTTTTGCTTGAAGAAGAGAAAAGCCTGTGGACTTTGCTTTAAGTTAACTTTGACAGGCTGATATCTGAACATTTTCTACTGGCATCAGTCCTGAATCATCTAGTATGAAACTGAACTGCTTGATATGCATCTTCCTGTTTTGGACTACCTCCGTTTTCATTTTTTGTGACTGGATTTACTTCAGGTATGTCAGCAGAGTGTCTCTGGACCATTGACTAAGTAGTAAGTTGGACAGCGCAACCATTGACTAAGTAGTAAGTTGGACAGCGCAGTGGTGCAGCTATAGCATTGGCACCTCACAGCAAGAGGTTTTCTGGTTCGATCTTTGGCTGGAGTGCCTCCTGTGTGGAGTCTGCATGTTTTGCCTGCGTTCGTGTGGGTTTCCTCCAGGGGCTCCAGTTTCCTTCCATGTTACAAAGACATGCATCTGAAGCATTTCTCCCTGGTCCTCCGCTGAAAGTTGGCTTCGCTCCAAGTTGGACTTTCCCGGTTAATAAATGTTAAATAAAAAAATAAATAAATAAAAGTAGTTGGTGCAGAGGGTTACATCTGTGAGCTGTTAACAAGCTAATTCCTTGGTACATAGTTTGATTCCCTCGGCATGCATTTGCCTGCAGTGACCTTGAGCAAGTCACTTAACCAGACAGTGCTTGGGAGCAGCTGGGATTTTGGGCTAAGCTCCTTAATGTTTTTCTGGGTTGCAAGTCTTTTAATTAAAATACAGGAGTTGCCAGCTTGCCTGTTGATTGTTTGGATTGTTCTCATATCTTTCTTCAATCTCAGTGGTGCCTTTGTGGCATTGTCGTCTTTGGATCATAGGGTCATTTCTTTGCCTCTTTTGGATGTTCATGTACCTTCCACCTATGCCATTTTGTTTAGACTACTTTTGTTTCAGCCTTTGGCACCATTGGTCTTCTGTCCTGTATCTGTCTTGGTTTGACAGCTGTTTCTGTCCTCTATGTGGTTTTATCCTCTGTTGTCTGACATTCAGTGCAGTAGTCCTTTCTTTCATCCCTGGTTGCCTCATTTTTGTTACTTTGGATACGTTTCTCTTGCATTAGCAGATTGTCTTGAGGCTGTTCAGTCAGACTTGAGATTTCTTCATCACTCATCCTGTAATTATAGGTGTTTGACATTTGGTAGTTTTGACGACTTCAGTTTAGATTACTTCTGTGTTTGCCACTGGATTGTTATTGTTGGACGATGGCTGTGCCTTCATTGAACAGGACATTTTATGTTTTATGTGTTTGGTTGCTCGTGTTAAATTATTGAGGCAATTTGTGGATGTGTTATTTTATTGAGGTAGTTTGTGGATGTGTATGTTTCAGCTTTTATTCCATTCAGTGTTACTTGTCACTTAAAATGCCAAGATGTGCTTTAGTTTTATTCATTTTGTTCTTTTTTTAAGCTTTTCCAAAATGCACATTTCCTTTTGTCCTTTGGCCTGTGTGACCGTCTGCAGAGGGCCTGTGTCTCCATTTCTCCTCCATCACCTTCTGAGCAGCTAGCTTATGCCCTCTGGAGTGGGACACCAACAGATGGCTGATGGGAGTATTTTTCTAGCTTTAGAGGTGGAGGGAGAGAAGATGTAGGCAACTCAACCCTGTGTCATCCACTCCTGGCTGCAGTAATTTAGGGTGAACAAAATAAACTTCCCATGAGGAGAGGTGTGCAGTGATGTAAGCTTGCACCCCTGTAAACTCTTGCTTGTGATGTATTGATGTCCACGACTCTGGGTACGTATGCATTTGATAGTGCTGTACTCCAGGCTCTGTTAACAACATTGTGGCTCTAAAAAATGGGCCCCCCTTCTCTGATAGGCAAATTGGCTATAAACTTTACAAGCCTAACCCCCTCCCCCCCCGGCTAGCTTTCTAACTTCCCAGGTCGTTACTCAGTCAGTCAAAAGCAGACACTGTACAGTTTTACCAACTTTAAAAATGCTTATGTTCTGCAGTTTTTGTCTTGTACTTGAACTTAAGCTTTCTTCAGTATTTATCCCATTTTTGTGACCTTTTCAAAGTGTTCATAGGTAGGTACTAGGCTATTGGCCTTAGGGCCTATATAAACCTAGCCAAATGGTACCCTGGCTTTTGCCACCCAAGAAAATTATGTTCCTGTGCCCCTGTCAAGCAAAGCCACAGAAGTGATCCCCGGGGTGAATTTCCTATCTCCCATTCAATCATCAAGATTTTTCTTGAAGAGTGCTCATGAGGAGCTTTGTTTGATATAGTTAGGTTAAAACAGACACACACAATAAAAATTAATCTTTATATTGTTCTTAATAGTATGTTTATTGATTTTTCTTCTTTAGTGTACAGCTCCCCAGTGTGCTCTAACAGTTGTCATTCAGGTGGAACCTACTTTAATTTCTCTTAATATCAAGGAATATAGCTCTTTTTTTCCTGCAGGATTAATGGCAGTTGTTTGCTGCTAAAGAAGCTCAGTATTTGCTCTTTGTCTGTTTGAAGAATGCCCTATTAGCAGTGTCTGGTGGTGGCCATAGTTGGTCGGGGGTGGTAAGCTGGTTGCTTAGATAGGTGTGGAGAAGAAGGTGATATATTGCTTATCTGAAGAGGTCATGCTGGCCAAAAGGACCATAACATTTAAAAAAAATTAGCATTTTTGAAAAGTTTAAAAATGAATGCCAGTGATGGCAAATAATTGGCATCTGGTGAAATGAGCCTGATCTGTGTACCTTTTAGGTTTTCGGGAGAAAAAAAACTGCTCCAGCCTTTTAGTTCATCAAGGAAGAAGCTACATTTAAAAGACTAAGGGGCTAATTACAGATGTTTGAGGCACTTTTCCTGCAGGCATTTGAAGGGACTAAAGGAGCAGTCCAGCTTCACTTGGAATGAGCTTTGTTTTTTTTTTTTTTTTTGTTAGGTGGCTCACAATCAAGTGTGCAACCCCTAGACCACAGTGTAGTTTGAACAGCAGTAAAATAATGTGCATGGTTTACTGTATCAAAACCTTTAGCTGCTTACCTCAGGCACAGTGCTGATATTGTTAGTGTCTTCAATGATTTATAGTTGCTGAGGTGAGAATTGTGGGTCTTTTAAATGTCTGGGTCTGTTAATGAATCATGAATCATCCTGAACTGCACCATTATCATGTGACCTATGGAATAGTTATTCATTTATTGGAGATGACTGTTCACTTATTACTTAAGGTCCTGGGCAGCAAATCTTCCTAGTAAGTTCTTTACAGGCTGTCATGATTTGTTATTTACATATGCAACTTCCTTCAATAGTTTAGTTGCATGCCCATCTGTTATCCCAGTATGGCATTAACCCCATTACCTCTTAATAGGCACACATACATTTCATTACAAAATTAAACTATATCAGAGTCTTTATTATTCTTCCTGTCTCTTTGTTTTCAGTTTATCTCCTTTTTTCACTTACGCACACAAAGAAGTCTATATTTTCCCTATTTGTTCTTTCTTCCAAATTTGCTTTAGCTTTCTTTACATCATTTGCCTTTTTTCCTCACATCTTCATGCTTGTTGCACGGGTTGTTCTTTTCCTGTCTAGGTATTTTTATGTGATGTGCTTTCCTTTGCCCTTGCTGTTTCTTGTATTTTTAAAAACCCTTTACTATGTAAATATTTGTTTTAGGCAAACATACATTAACAGAAAAGAAAAACTATTTTAATTTTTTTTTCATTTAAATGCAGTATACATCACATATATTTTCTTTGTTACTGTCATCATTCCAACGTTACAGAAAAATTGCTGAATTCTGCCTTCCCTTAAACCTCGCTCCTCCATCCTGAACATTATTATGCAGGAAGTGTTCCCACAGTTTCCATTTACTTCTGTGTAATTTGCTACCTCCCTTTTCTAAAGATCCCTCTTCAGTTTTTTTATTTCTTTTATAATGTTCAGTTTCTCAAATACAGTTTGGTGTAGTCTTTGATTTCAATTTTCTAGTAATTGCTTTCTTAGTAGCCAACAGAATTAACCTTAATAAGGCCTTGTTATGTTTAGGCAAGTCGTATCCTGTATCCCAGCTCTAAAGAATCAGTTCCTTACTTAAAACCATTTGCTGACCCAGTGTTTCTTACTGAGTACTCTATGTAGGAAATTTAAAAAATCTGCCTGTTTATTGTACTCCCAAAACTTATGTTCCCAGTTCTCTTATTCTCCATCACTCCTCCAACATTTGCTATCTACCTGAGAAAAAAATTCTGCTTGGGAAATAGCTATGTAAACATTTGCAAGCAAAGATGCCAAATCTTCTGGACTTTGTTGCATAGTTGGGAGCCATACATATGTCTCTCCATTGTTTCCTTGTAAATTGGGAAGAAAGACTGGAAAACCATTATTTTATATCCTTCTGTGATTGATTCTTATAGTTATCATGCAGTATTTTATGTGACCTACTAATTATCCATTTTTTTAACAGCTGCATCTGTTCTATATTCAAATAAAAACTCTACCAGAACAGGTATTTCATACCTTTCCTGCTTATGTGCTCCCATTGTCTTGGTTCCTTTACTAGGTTTCTCCACCAAATTCCAGCCCCCTCTTGACTATTTTCTGTAACCCTACTGCATTCATCCCTGTTGGCAAAATCTCCTTTCTCCACTCTTGTACTGGCTTAGTTCTTAGAGTACTTTCTGCTACTTTATGAATGTAATATTCTGTACGGTTGTTATTCTCCTTAAGGATATGCATTCAAATTTCTACACTCTCTCCTTGCTGTCTCTGTCTCAGATTTCCCACTTACTTCCTCTTGTATTTTGAGGTCTCCTCCTTTTTATCTTTTTCCCATGTTTCTGGTATTCCCTCTTGTTTGTATCTGTTTTGTCTGCCAGCATTATTGCTTGCAATTCCATTTTCTTTCCTAGGCCTTTTGCATTTCTCACTTAAACCCTTCACCTTCTTTTGTCTCTTCTTTTCATACACAGCCCATGCTCTTCATTAAGTGCATTTCTACACTGTCTGCATGTTTTTTATTATTATTGTATCCTAGTCATCATCGGCTTCAGCTCCCAAATTTGTTTTACAGTTGTTTTGTTGCTGCTTACATGCCACATTTTGCTTGCCCTTTCACTCTGTTTAAAAAAGCATTATTAGTTTGACATAATTTTTTTCTTCCTGATTTTATTTATTTATTTTGTTTATTTCTTTGACATTTGTTGACTGGGTTAGTCCAACTGGGACTGAGCCCTTTTTCAGTGGAGACCTGGGGAGAAAAGCTCCACAGTAAAAACATATAATTAATGTAACATATAACATCATAAATTTTTTAATAAAGATGTGCCTCTTGAAACCAGATAGCATCATTGTATGAGGCAGAGAAAATGTCTTTGCTGTTTATCTTCACATAGCTTTAACCTCCTCTTTTTCTTTCCTAAACATATTTTGGGGGGTAGTGGCAATATTTCTGAGAAGGCTGCCTTACATCTGGGCTGCTGAGCTGTCATAACCACTTTTTTGGTTCTTTTTCTGTGGCTCTTCTCTGTTTCCTCATGCTTAATTTTTGCTACCAACAAAAGTTATTATTTTTCAGCATTCTTTGAGAAGCTTTCTCCTCTCAAGGTATGCTCTGTCCAGTTTTGGGCAAAGCCTTGTTTCACTGTTAATCTGTCCCCCACCTTTTTTGCAGTCATGTTCTTGATTACTGTTGCATCTTTTTATCTCTCTATCCTATGTCATTGTTACTAAAGTGTTACTATTAATTTGTGTACTTTGTGCTCTTTTCTGCTACATTTGTAACTAAACTTTTAAGTACTTGTGAACTGTACATTGCTTTTTACCTTCCTCCTCTGATGTTAAATTTTTTTGTAAATGCCTTTATTGCTGTGTCTTCTTTTGCTACTTTTTCCTTTCTGTACATCTTGCCTTATTTGTGTTGTATATTTATAGATGACTGGTGAGTTGCTTGCAGAGTAGGAGGTACTGGGGTACACAAAATGTATGGGAAGTTCATGCAAACCTTTAAGTTTAAAGAAATAAGTTTGTAATTCCACAACCAGATTTAATGATCCAACATTACTGTGTTACCAGACTAAAGCTTATCTGAATATTGTAATGTGCTTTGAGCAGATGCCTCATGAAGGGGACATCCACTGTTGCCCAAGAAAGTGTTGCAGGGTGGCACTGAATAATTTCATTTGGTCAGAACGTGTGGTATGAGATACCCATTTGTCGTGGTGAAGTAATCAGCTTGGCTACGTGTACTGTGAATTTAGAAGCTTTAGCGAAACAATGAAAGTTTCTTACGTTCAGGCATTTCTTCATGGTGAAGCTTATAGCTGATCCCCCCCCCCACCCTGTGAGTAGATGCTATTGAGTGTGAAACACTGATTGTTTCATTAAACTGTTCTTAATTTAGAGCAGATTTAGCAGAGTAATTTATTTGGTTTGCCTATTTTTCTGTTTCTCTGTGATTTTTAAATATGTGTTTTGCAATAAGTTGGAATATTCAGCTGTAACCCATTGGTCCAGAAGTTTTGTAAGCTATCATTTGACTTTTTGATGTGTTTTTTTAAGGCTGAGTGTATGGTTATCTATTTCCTTTACTAAACATGGTCTCTGATGTCGTGTACAAAAATGTTCAGATGTCACTGATTCTCTTTAAAAGCGCACTTAATTTGCTTGCTTCCCCTTTAACTTGACGCTTCTTTACTCCTGTACAATTTTGTGAATTGAGAGTTTTGATACGATGACCTCTATGTATGATCTGTTTGTTTTGTGTTTATTTTTTTGTCTTTCCCAATACATATGTCAAACGTGCAAAAATGTAAGATTTATATTAAGGTTAAAGTTTGTAGCGATCTATCAAAATTTCTAAAGTAGTTTGCATTTGTATTTTAACTTCTGTAGTACCCACACCTCCAGGTTGGTGGCACAGCACGAAGCATCAGAGACTCTCCATGCGCAACTAACAGTGGGTAAAACTGCCTTCCAGTTTATAGCCTGCTACAGACCACCCTCCCAAACCCAGGAACCCCACTCGGCCTTCCTGAGAACACTGGAAAATATGAAGGTCTCTCCAAACACCATTATATTGGGCGACTTCAACTACCCAAACATAGACTGGGAGCATTACTCTAGCTCCAACACCCTAGCCCAAAGGTTCCTAGAATTCATAAACTCAAATGTTATGGAACAACTTGTTACCACTCCCACAAGAGGGGAAAACATACTGGACCTGATCATCACCAACATGGGGACTCTATGCTCCAGACCAGAAGTGTATCCCTCATTGGTAAGATCAGACCATAAACTAATCCAACTGGATATTCACATCCTGACCCCACCCCCTGCCCAGAAAACCACAGTGAAAAACTTCTCTAAAGCAAATTTCACACTCCTCAAAACCGAGGTGGAATCCTTCAAAGCCCCCGGGCCTGTGGAAAACACGGCCCAGACCGCAGAATCCTTTATAAATGCATTTTATGAACACCTTCAGGAATGCATGGATCATGCAATCCCAAATAAAACCAAGACCCAGTCCTCCAACGGCAGACGTCCTGTCTGGTGGACCCCAGCCATAAACAAACTATACAATAGAAGGAGGAAGCTACTACATGATAGAGCAAAATCCCAAAAAGGGAAGGCATCTCTGATCAGTATTAGCAAAAAACTATGGGCACTCATAAAATCGTCTAAGGCCAGCTTCGAGAGAAAAATTACACAGGACATTAGGATAATCACAAGGCTTTCTTTAGTTATGTTAGGAACCTGGGTGGGAATTCCCAGATATGCTCAGAATTGGTCCAAAATGACAAAAAATACACCGAACCCACAGACATTGCCAACATCCTAACTGACAGGTTCAGGGCAAACTTCTCCCCCCCCCCTCCACCAAAAGGGCAAATATCTATCCCAGCAGAGTGCTGCCCCCCTGACATCTCAGATGCTCAGGTAAGAGCCGCCCTCTCCAAAGCAAAAAACACAGCATCAATGGGACCAGACGGTGTCCCGGGCTGCGTCCTACATGAACTCCAAGAAGAGCTAAACCCAAACATAAAACTACTGTTCAGTCTCAGCCTTACTACAGGATATGTACCCAAAGAGTGGCGTACAGCAACAGTGGTCCCTCTCCACAAAGGTGGTGCCTCAACGGACCCTGGAAACTATCGCCCCATAAGCCTGACTAGCTTGGACTGCAAAGCTATGGAAAGGATCATCATGGACCTCATAAATAAAGATATTGGGGACCTACAGACACTGGATCCTACCCAGTTCGGCTTTGTTAAGGGCAGATCCTGCCTCTTAAACCTGGTCGACTTATTTGAAACCGTCACCAAGGCCATTGACGAAGGGAAGGTGGACCACACAGCCTACCTGGCCCTCGCAAAAGCCTTCGATACAATACCCCACTCGGGCATTATAGATGAGCTCACCAGCTTAAATATAAACCCCTATGTCACTAGATGGGTTGCAAACTGGTTCAAGGACAGAACCCACATGGTTAGAATTGCTGGAGCCATGTCAGACTCCAAACCAGTTACAAGTGGCGTCCCACAAGGCTCAGTCCTGGGACCTCTCTTGTTCGGTATATATTTCTTGGAGGTACAGGCCAACACTGAAGGACTGTGGCT